>NC_073388.1:715785-969878 GCF_028641065.1 Leucoraja erinaceus | reverse complement strand
TCTATGACGATGGATAGACTTGGTTTATACTCTCTAGAATTTAAGAGATTGAGAGGGGATCTTATAGAAACTTACAAAATTCTTAAGGGGTTGGACAGGCTAGATGCAGGAAAATTGCTCCCGATGTTGGGGAAGTCCAGGACAAGGGGTCACAGCTTAAGGATAAGGGGGAAATCCTTTAAACCCGAGATGAGAAGAACTTTTTTCACACAGACAGTGGTGAATCTCTGGAACTCTCTGCCACAGAGGGTAGTCGAGGCCACAGTTCTTTGGATATATTTAAGAGGGAGTTAGATGTGGCCCTTGTGGCTAAGGGGATCAGAGGGTATGGAGAGAAGGCAGGTACGGGATACTGAGTTGGATGATCAGCCATGATCATATGGAATGGCGGTGCAGGCTCGAAGGGCCGAATGGCCTACTCCTGCACCTAATTTATATGTTTCTATGTTACCCAAATCCCAGGAATTTCAAACCAAAGATCCCACGCTTCAAACAGGCGCATTATTGCAATTGGTTCATGTAAGACATGGTCCAATCACATGAAGCGACGGGGTGGAGAGAGAGAGGGGGTGAGTGAGGCGGAGATAGAGAGAGAGAACAATAGCAACCGAAACCGAAAGCGAACGGGAAGGGGGAGAAGGAGAGAAGGAGAGAGAGGTGCGAGCCACACACTGCTTGTTGTGTTCACCTTTCCCCTCCAGCGTCCACCTGCAAGAAGGAGTACAGGTAGGAACAAGCGGTTGAAGCACAAACTAAGGCGAGTTCCCAGCGCGACGGTGTCACGTTAGATGGAGCCACACTGTAAAGGCAGCAATGTTGTCCCCGTCAGCTCTCCGTGTGATCTGCTGCAAAGCGACTGGATCCCACAATAGACGGAACATCTCCGGCAACACTTGAGCCTTACATGTGTAAAGTCTCCCCCTCCCCCTCCTTCACCAGCGCGGCTCTCAACTTCCTGCATGGTCTGGACTTGAAGTTTTGGGCGAATCGAAACTTAACAGCAGCAGCAAAACACCCTTTGTTTGTCCTTCAGATTCTCTCTGAATGGGAGCGGTTTCAGAGAGCGGGCGTTGCACTCAATACATTGCAAATAGATTGGTAAACATGATAGGGGATTAGCGAGTGGCCGCTGGCGTTTGTTGTCACGTTACTAGTCCGTCTTGTTGTTCCGGGCACTCAATGGGAGAGAAGGCGGCCGCTGTTGTCACTGGGACTCTTTAACATCCGCTACAACCAGAGCGGCACAAACTCCAGCCCCGCGGCCTCCTGTGGGCGGTGAGGAGACTGAGTGGATTGTCTGCCCCTCTCTGACACTTGTCTCCGGGCCCGGGACCCCCTGCAGAATATCAACCCTCTCTCGGAGCCACGTTAGAAGCATAGAAACAGCAAAATATTTGCAGTAGTAGGCGGTTCGAGCCAGCACCGCCCTTCCATATGATCATGGCTGATCATCTAAAATTAGTTCCCCGTTCCTGCTTTTTCCACCCCATGTCCCTTGATTCCTTTAGTCCATTAGATCTAAATCTAACTCTCTTGAAAACATCCAGTAAATTGGCTTCCACTGCCTTCTGTGGCAGAGAATTCCACAGATTCACAGCTCTCTGAGTGAAAAAGTTTTTCCTCATCTCAGTCCTAAATGGCCTTATTCTTAAACTGTGACCCTGGTCCTGGACATTGTTTCAGTACCTGATCATTTTGATTGATCTCTGTTGGTGGTAACATTTACTGTACAGAAATAGACCATTCGGCCCAACTAGTCCCTGCCATCCTTTTTCTGCCACATGTTGATGGTGGTGAATTTGCCACAGGTAACATTGTTGTCTATCAGATGTTTCAGTTTAGACACAAAATGCTGAAGTACTTCAGCGGGACAGGCAGCATCTCTGGGGAGATGGAATGGGTGACCTTTCGGGTTGAGACCCTTCAGACTGATGTCAGAGGAGTGGGTGGTACAGAGATGGATGTAACAGGGATTTCCAGTCCAAGACACTGTTTTAACAAGGGGATTGTTACAGCGTTTCCAGTTACACACGAGCCAGTTATTGTATGAGGTTGTCAGTCACCGTTTCAAAGTACTGACTGATTTACAGACTACGTCTGTAGACCGACCCACAGAGACCTTGAATTTTCCCCATCTCCATTCACTACCAGTCTCTGTGTTCAACAAGTCCTCCTTCTCTGGGGGTGGGGGGACTCAATTCTCCAAACCTCCTGCTGTCAGGTTGAGAAAGGTGGGGTGAGACATCCCCGCTGTACACAGGTTCATAAGTGAAAGGAGCAGAATTAGGCCATTCGGCCCATCAAGTCTACTCCACCATCTACCATGGCTGATCTATCTCTCCCTCCTAACCCCATTCTCTGCCTTCTCCCCATATCCCCTTACACCCATAACGAATGAAGAATGTATCTCTGCCTTGGAGAAATCCATTGACTTGGCCTCCACAGCCTTCAGTGGCATTGATTTCCACAGATTCACCAGCCTCGAACTAAAATAAATTCCTATTCCTAAAGGAATGTCCTTTAGTTCTGAGGCTATGACATTGGGCCCAAGATTCTCCCACTAGTGGGAACATCCTGTCCACATCCACTAGACAGGTTTTTGGTAAGTCTCAATGAGGTCCCCCTCATCCTTCTAAACCCCAGCACGTATCGGTCCATTTTCAGTAGATTGCATGAAACCCATCCTGATTAAGGGTGATTTTCCCAATAGCCTCAGGGATTTCTGGTATAGAACAAACCATCACTCACTCTCTCACTACTTTCCTCTTGAAGGAGCAGACTGACACATCCACGGACAAAGAGGAGCTCTGATCACCGACCTCACCTCAGCACAGCGCCGGGATCACTGGATCATCACACAGGCCGGCAGCGAGACACAGAGATCAGAAATGGGAGGAAGCAGTTCCAGGTAGGTCCGGACACACCGCACCCTGTCTCCCAGTCACCCTGTCACCCTGTCTCCCCATCACCCTGTCACCCTGTCTCCCTGTCACCCTGTCTCCCCATCACCCTGTCACCCTGTCTCCCCATCACCCTGTCTCCCCATCACCCTGTCTCCCCATCACCCTGTCTCCCCATCACCCTGTCTCCCTGTCACCCCTGTCTCCCCATCACCCTGTCACCCTGTCTCCCCATCACCCTGTCTCCCCATCCCAACCTGTCTCCCATCACCCTGTCACCCTGTCTCCCCATCACCCTGTCTCCCCATCACCCTGTCTCCCCATCACCCTGTCACCCTGTCTCCCTGTCTCCCTGTCACCCTGTCTCCCTGTCACCCTGTCACCCTGTCTCCCCGTCACCCTGTCACCCTGTCTCCCCGTCTCCCTGTCACCCCGTCACCCTTTCACCCTGTCTCCCTGCCTCCCTGTCACCCTGTCTCCCTGTCACCCTGTCACCCTGTCTCCCTGTCTCCCTGTCACCCTGTCCCTGTCACCCTGTCTCCCCCATCACCCTGTCCACCCTGTCCCTTGTCACCCTGTCTCCCCATCACCCCTGTCTCCCTGTCTTCACCCTGTCTCCCTGTCACCCTGTCTCCCTGTCTCCCTGTCACTCCGTCTCCCGTCTCCCCATCACCCCGGGTTGAGATAGAGATATATACAATGATGAGGAACATCGATCGGTATGGTGAATGGTGACTTGTCTTTTTCACAGGGCAGGTAATTAAAATCTGGAGGGTTTCCAGTTGAGGGGTAAAGATGACTGGTGGGTATTTGGAACCAGCTGTCAGAGAAGTGGTAGAGACAGGAACACGATCGTCATTTATTAGCCAAGTGGGTTTAGCAACAAACGAGGAACAGTCAAACCTAAAAAGCAACAAGACACACAACTATATACGAATGTGATATAAACATCCACCACAGTGACTCCTCCACATTCCCCACTGTGATGGACGGCAATAAAGTCTTATCCACTTTAATCCTTTCCTCCTGCGAACCAACCGCAGCTGGAGATCGAGCTCCAACGTTGGGGCGGTCGAACTCTTGCGACTTGGAGCAACAAAAGCCGACCCCTGGCAATTGGAACGCCCGCTCCAAGATGGTAAAGTCCGCAGGCTCCGTGGTTTTGGAGTCTAGAAATCCCAAAGCAGAGGCCGACAACTTCACGATGCTAGGCTGCAGTGCAGACGGAGATACGACATGGAAAGAGTTGCATCTCAATGGACAGTAGGTGCAGGAGTAGGCCATTCGGCCCTTCGAACAAGCACCGCCATTCAATATCATCCTGGCTGATCATCCCCAATTAGTACCCTGTTCCTGCCTTCTCCCCATATCCCCTGACTTCGCTATTTTAAAAATTTTAGCCCGATCTAGCTCTCTCTTGAAAGCATCCAGAGAACCTGCCTCCACCACCCTCTGAGGCAGAGAATTCCACAGACTCACCACTCTCTGTGAGAAAAAATGTTTCCTCATCTCCGTTCTAAATGGCTTACTCCTTATTCTTAAACTTTGGCCCCTGGTTCTGGACTCCTCCAACATCGGGAACAAGTCTCCTGCCTCTAGCGTGTCCAAACCCTTAAACAATCATATATCTAAAGTCCAGAGTGTACAAGCCCAGCTGCTCCATTCTATCAGCATATGACAGTCCCGCCATCCCGGGAATTAACCTGCAAACCTATCCTGCACTCCCTCAATAGCAAGAATGTCCTTCCTCAAGTTAGGGGACCAAAACTGCACACAATACTCCAGGTGTGGTCTCACTAGGGCTCTGTACAACTGCAGAAGGCCCTCTTTGCTCCTATATTCGATTCCTCTTGTTATAAAGGCCAACATGCCATTCGCTTTCTTCACTGCCTGCTGCAACTGCATGCTTACTTTCATAGACTGATGAAAAAGGACCTCCAGATCCCATTGTACTTCCCCTTTTCCCAACTTGACGCCATTTAGATAGTAATCTGCCTTCCTGTTTTTTCTACCAAAGGGGATAACCTCACATTTATCCACATTAAACTTCATCTGCCATGCATCTGCCCACTCCCCCAACCTGTCCCAAGTCACCCTGCATTCTCATAGCATCCTCCTCACAGTTCACACTGCTCCCTAGCTTTGTGTCATCTGCAAATTTGCTAATCTTACTTTGAATCCCTTCATCCAAATGATTGATGTATATTGTAAATAACTGCGATCCCAGTACCGAGCCTTGCGGTTCCCCACTAGTCACTGCCTGCCATTCTGAAAGGGACCCGTTAATCCCTACTCTTTGTTTCCTGTCTGCCAACCACTTCTCTATCCATGTCAGCACTCTACCCCCAATGCCATGTGACCTAATTTTGCCCACTAATCTCCTATGTGGGACATTTTCAAATGCTTTGTGAAAGTCTCCATTGAGGAAAGAGATAAACAAGTTTCCCCCACCACCCCCCACAAATACACAAACTAAAGATAAACTGAAAGATACATTTTACAACAAACTAAAAAGACAAAGGATGAAAAAGACAAAGATGGCCCATTGGCGAGGCAGCCAACGTGCGGCGCCCCCTGGTGGTATAAAGGCATTTAACACAGACAGGAATTGGAAAGGTTAGTGGGATATGGCCCAGACGTGGGTGAAAGGGATTAGCCCTGGTTGGCATCCTGTTAACAGGGACGAGTTGGGCTGAATGGCCTGTTTCTGTGTTGGATCCTTCTACGATTCTATGGCTGTGTTCTGTGTTGGCGCAGGCACTCTGACAATCTGACAATTCATTCTTCTTTAGTTGAGACTGGGCATGTTGTGGAAGCCTCTATCACCTTCTGCAACCTATTCATGACTGGATGTACTTAGACCACAGAGCTTTGCATTAGTCCACGGGTTGTGGAGCCACTTTGCTCTGTTCATTGTTTGTCAAGATCCTTCCGATTCCCTTCATTACAGATAGATGCATTCTTTGTATGAGAAACACATTTAAACGCTCCCCTTCTTGAGCAGATGTACCCTCACAAAGCAACTGTTCTCTGACTCTACCCAAACCTCACTTCACCAACTTGACCCCAACACCTAAACCTGGGAACATACAGGGCCATGTAAGTGGAGGCCTTCTTGGAGTGAGTGGATATTACAGAGTGAAGACATGCAGGTGAACGGAGGGAAGTGGTACGGGAAGGATTAGTTGGCCCGATGTGGAAGGGCAGCAGCTTCTGTAATGTGTTTGGGGACAGGTATCGATTGAT
This sequence comes from Leucoraja erinaceus, assembly GCF_028641065.1. Classification (NCBI taxonomy): domain Eukaryota; kingdom Metazoa; phylum Chordata; class Chondrichthyes; order Rajiformes; family Rajidae; genus Leucoraja; species Leucoraja erinaceus. Next base: position 963,732 of record NC_073388.1, on the reverse strand, counting down.
CAGGGAGACACCAATATCTGGAGAAGCTCGGCCGGTCAGGCGGCATGTGTCGAGTGGCTGGGCTTCCTGTAATGAGACCAAGATCAGCAGTTCCATGAGTTAAAGCAAGGGTGGCTATTCACAGTCAAAGTATATTGACTAACAGCAACAAATGAACAAACTGCAGGAGGAACTAAGTGGGGCTGGTGCAGCCTCGACCCAAAATGTCCATCTTCCTTTTGCTTCCATACATGCTGCCTGACCTACTGACGTCTTCTGGCATTGCTGTTTACACTAGATTCCAACATCTGCAGTCCCTCATGTCTCCACCATCAACTGATCCATACCCAGGCACATTCCAGAATCTCACTCTGTACAGATTATCTGTTGCACTTTGTTCTGTTGCAGGAAAAGCATATCAACCATAAACTATACTTAGCCTTATCATTGTGCATGTGTACAGAAGTACAGTGAAAAAAAGCTTTGTTTAGCATGTTGTGTAATCAATAGGTCAGGTTGACATGAGGATATCTGGTAATGATGCAATGTGCAATGTATTTCGATGCTATTTCAACTGGAAACTATCATGGTTCCATTCAGTCATGTTCTAACACATGTTTCCTTTCAGCCAACAGGCGGCTCAGTCTGAGACCCCCACATTCTTCACTCAGGAAGAGCTCAGCAAACTGAAGTCCGCCTTTGAAACGGGAGGTGTGAAAAAGGTTCAACCTTTGATACAGAAGAAGATCAAAGAACTGGACAACACTGAGCTGAACATTGCCGTGACGGGAGAGACGGGTACAGGAAAATCCACCCTCATCAACGCCATGAGAGGGCTTCGTAGCGAAGATCAGGGAGCGGCTGAGGTTGGGACCACGGAAACTACAAAGGTGCCAACCGGATACCCACATCCCACTCTGCCCAATGTCCGCTACTGGGACCTGCCGGGGACCGGAACCCAACGATTCACCGCGGGTTCCTACCTGAGGAATATGCAATTTAAAAAATATGATTTCTTCATCATAGTGTCAGCTACTCGATTCAAAGAGAATGATGCAAAACTTGCCAAGGAGATTAAGCGGCTGGGGAAGAAGTTCTATTTTGTCCGCTCTAAGATTGACGCTGACCTTTATTCAATGCGGAGAGAACGGAAAGAATTTGATGAAGTTGCAGAAATGGAAAAGATCCGTAGTGACTGCGTCAGTACGTTGGGGAATGTCGGGATCCCTGATCCCACCGTATTCCTGATATCCAGTTTTAAACAGGATCAGTATGATTTTGCTGAGTTAAATGAAGCACTGGAAGGTGATTTACCAAACATAAAGAAAAGGATCTTTGTCTTGGCCCTTCCCAACCTCAGCGTGGAGATTGTTCAGAAGAAAAGTGAGTTGCTGAAGAAGGGGATCTGGGCGTTGGCGACCATCTCGGGATTAGTTGGGGCCATCCCAGTCCCTGGAGTCTCTCTCGCTTGTGACATTGGGATATTGATTGGAGCAATCGTCCAGTTCCGGAAATGCCTGGGTCTTGATGATGCTTCTCTTCACCGACTGGCCAACAGAACAGGTAAATCCGTGGAAGAGCTGAAAGCCGCGGCTAAAAGTCCCCTGCTGGGAGAAATAACTCCAGATGTCATTACGAGGGTAGGTTGGGGAGTCGCGGCTGTTACCGTGTCAGCCCTGGAACTAGCTCTCGACATTGTCCCAGTCATTGGCTCCATTTTTGGAGCAGGTTCATCATTCCTCATGACCTTCAAGATCCTGAGAGATGTGCTGAAGGATCTGACAGAGAGTGCGGAGAGGGTGGTGAGGGTAGCGTTTGAAACTTGAACATAGAAGGGGACAGCACAGGAATGGGCCCTTCGAATAATGCCAACGTTACGCCAAGTTCAACTGATCTCATTTGTCAGTACATGATCCATGTCTCTCTACTGTCTGCACATCCAGGTGCCTATCCAAAGGCCTTTAAATGCCACTATCAAACATGATTTTACGTCTTTCAATTAATCGAGTTCCTTTTATGTTGTAGTCATAGACACATAGAATATAGGTGTGGGAGTAGGCCATTCGGCCCTTTGAGCCAGCACCGCCATGCATGGAAACAAAGAAACATAGGAAAATAGGTGCAGGAGGAGGCCTTTTGGCCCTTCAAGCAAGCACCACTATTCATGATGATCATGGCTGATCATCATCCACAATCAGTAACCTGTGCCTGCCTTCTCCACATTCCCCTTGATTCCACGAGCCCCAAGAGCTCTGTCTAACTTTTAAATTCCTCCAGTGTATTGGCTTCCACTGCCTTCTGTGGGCAGCGAATTCCACAAATTCACAACTCTCTGGGTGAAAACGTTTTTTTCTCCTCTCAGTTTTAAATGGTCTCCCGTTTTATCACCTGGTTCTGGGCTCCCCCAACATTGGGAACATGTTTCCTGTATCTAGCGTGTCCAATCTCTTAATAATTGTATATGTTTCTATAAGGCCCCCTCTCAGTTTTCTAAACTCCAGTGAATACAAGCGCAGTCTTTCCAATCTTTCCTCATATGACAGTCCTGCTATCCCGGATATTAACCTCGAGAACTTACTCTGCACTCCCTTAAGAGCAAGAATGTCCTTCCTCAAATTAGGAGACCAAAATTGCACACAATACTCCAGGTGTGGTCTCTCAAGGGCCCTGTACAACTGCAGTAGGATCTCCTTGCTCCTAAACCAAATCCTCACACAATGAAGGCCAACATGCCAGTAGCTTTCTTCTCTGCCTGCTGTACCTGCATGCTTACTTTCAATAGATTGAAAGAAGTCAATAGATTGAAGAAGTCTAATGCCTAATCTTGCTGGATAAATACAAGAGTGATAGTATATTTATGATGACCAGGAACCACCAGTGAGATGTACAGGTGGTACTTCCAGAAATTCAGAAGCTCTGTAACAATCAAGGTGAAATGTTATTCAGCATGGGCCTATAGAAGGCACAGTTTTGTGAACTTTCAGTTTAGAGATACAGCATGGAAACAGGTCCCTCAGCCCACCAACTCCACCCCGACCATTGATCACAGTTTCACACTAGGTCGAATTTACCGCACTGTCTCATCCACTCACTCCACACTAGAGGATATTTTACAGAGGCCAATTAACCTACAATCCTACACGTCTTTATGGGTAGAAACCTGAGCACCCGGAGAAAACCCACATGGTCATATGGAAACCATGCAAACTTCACACAGGCTGCACCTACCTGTTATATATAGAAACATAGAACATAGGTGCAGGAGTAGGCCATTCGGCCCTTCAAGCCTGCACCGCCATTCAATATGATCATCCAACACAGTATCCCGTATCTGCCTTCTCCCTTTAGCCACAATGGCCACACCTAACTCCCTCTTAAATATAGCCAATGAACTGGCCTCAACTACCTTCTGCGGGAGAGAATTCCGCAGATTCACCACTCTCTGTGTGAAAAATGTTTTCCTCATCTCGGTCCTAAAAGATTTCCCCCTTATCCTTAAACTGTGACCCCCTTGTTCTGGACTTCCCCAACATCGGGAACAATCTTTCTGCATCTAGCCTGTCCAACCCCTGAAGAATTTTTGTAAGCTTCTATAAGATCCCCCCTCAATCTTCTAAATTCTAGCGAGTACAAGCCGAGTCTATCCAGTCTTTCTTCATATGAAAGTGCTGCCATCCGCCATTGCAAGGTACCAACCAACAGCACCTTACAGTTAGCAGCCAATTTGACAGCCATAAATGCAGCTGAAACGCTGGGGATTTTTAGCACAAAATAAGTGTAGTAAAGCACACAAATGATTGGACAATGCATATTCACCATCCCTACAAACCTCTGAGGTTTAATGTGGGTCAGAGTTTACCAGCTAGGTTCTTGTCTCGTTGACCTGTGACTTTTCACCAATCGGGTGTAGGAATGGATTGTACTTCAGGAAGTTGGCCCAGTGGCCATTGGCAAGGTCTTGTATACGGAGGGCAGTGTGTGTTGAAGTTCCCTTGCATTACAGATAGGTGCATTCTTTGTATGAGAAACACATATTAACACACGGTGATGGGGGGTAAAACTAATAATTGTACAGACAATAACTATGCAACACAAATAAAACAATCTTTTGACATTTTCATTAACATGGGTAAAGAACATAAATTTATCACAGAAATATCAATAGATAACATGACATAATATGATGAATTATTGAAAGAAATTGCATTGTGTAAAAATAATGGCCTTGCGTAGCTTTAAAAATTAATTGTAAATGCCCATTTGACACTTGTTGAATGGGAAAGATAGATCAGCCATGATTGAATGGTGGAATAGACTTGATGGGACGAATGGCCTAATTCTGCTCCAGGAACTAATGAACTGTATTAATTCTGATTTTCAGCACAATGTATGTTACCGATCTGATGTATTCAAAAACGCTCTGTGATTAACATACACTATTCCAAATATTTCTCTCATCAATACATATCTGTGCCTTCTGATTATTCAAGATAAAACCTCAATAGAAATGCAAATATTGTGGTCTGATGTTTTTCTTACTTTTGCTTGTGCAGCGCAATGTATCTCAATACATGAGAAACACCAAAAGAGAGTTGTCTTTCCTGCAGAAATGCATTGCACCTTCCCACATGTTGCGAAGGTGCTCCATAGAGTACAATATTCCATGCAACTCATGCACATAGTATTTACACACATTTTCATCAATGGGCAGCACCTCATTCCACAGACGGTACAAGTCAAAGTCATCCGTTACATTGAGCGTGAAATCCAGGGTAATGTGTCGTAGGTGGTAATTGTTCAATAAAATATAGAAAACATTGGTTTGTCATCAAGACTCTACAGATATGGGGGACAAATAAATGATGAGAGGCGTAATTTGTTCAGATTGCAGACAGTTCTAAATATTCCACTGAGCAAATTGGTTCCCACTTTACGAGGTAATTCACAAATTCTCCCGAGTTTTCCCCTTGATTCAAACTCGCAGAATGTTCGTAACGGATCCGTAGGAGTCCGTAGATATATTATAAACCAGCCGTAGGTACTCGGGGCATCCTCCCGACTATTGTTTTACTCGTGGACATTTTATATCAGGCTGGAAAAAACGTCCTGACTTACCTGATGCCCTGAATACCTACGGCTGTCATGACGAGCCGCTACGATGCATCTTGAATTTAGTTTTGATAAAGGACTGATCTTATAGAGGTGTATAATGATCCTATAGAGGTGTATAATGATCATATGGAGGTGTACAATTAACCTATTCAGGTGCATAATGATCATATAGAGGTGTGTAAAAGCATGACTGGAATAGATTGGGTAGATGCACAGAATCTTTTGCCCAGAGTATGTGAATCAAGCGCCAGAGGACATAGGTTTAAGGTGAAGGGGGAAAGATTTTATAGGTATCTGAAGGGTAAGATTTTCTACACAAAGTGTGGTGGGTGTATGGAACAAGCTGCCGGAAGAGATAGTTGAGGCTGGTACTATTGCAATGTTTAAGAAACATTTAGACAGGTACATGGATAGGACAGGTTAGGATGGATATGGGTCAAACACAGGCAAGGAGGACTAGTGTAGAAGGAACATAATTTCAATGTGCTCACAAGTAACAAATGTGAGAATAACAAGCACAATTGACCATTGACTGTTGAGTGTTTTGTGGGCAAGTTGGGCCGAATGACCCTGTTTCACACTGTATAACTGATTCAATTATGTGATGAGTAGAGCCAGGATTTTGCCATGTGCCTTTTCATGCCTTTTTTGATGATTTCAGTAGGATAATGCCTTTTTCACGATTGAGTGCCTAAATCAGCCTTTTTTGCTGTTTTAACGTAACTTACAAGAACATTTACACCACCGGGGCAACACCTGGCTGTAAGTGGGTGTTCAGTGGTGATTGAAGAGGGGTGCATGGGAAAGGGTCCAGTCTTTGCAAACTGGAGTCATGCTTTAAGTAGGTGTGAAGTGGTGATTGGGGAGGAGTAGGTGGGGAAGGGTCCAGTCTTTTCTGTTTATCGAAACTGCAGTAGAACTCGTTCAGGTCGTTGGTCAGCTGACGATTGTCCAAGGAGCAAGGGGTTTTCCTCTTGTAGCTTGTGATTTCTTGCAAGCCCTTCCACACTGAAGAAGAGTAATTTGCTGAGAACTTGCACCTCAACCTCTCAGAGTACCTTTCCTTGGCAGCTCTGATTCCTCTTCTTAGCTTGTACTTGGCCTGCCTGTAGAGGTCTGCATCCCCGCTCCTGTAGGGTCTACCCTTGCAAGCATCAAAAATGCTTAAAGTCAAGTCCACACCCTGTAAAAAATGGAATGATTTGGTGAGAGTGTACCAATGTTTTAAACTTTAATAAAACTTTTTTGCACTTTTAATGCTGTGTGTTCTTCATCACAATAGAACCTAATAGACAGGAATGGCTGCTCTGTGGGAGAGCCACTAAGAGTGCATGGGGGGAGGTTGTTTGGAGATGCACTGAATGTGTGGCTGGGAGGGGAATGGCAAGGAGCAGAGTGGGGGAGGGGGGTGGTGAAGGTAGGTGGGGTGACTGAGTGAACTGCTAGCGTACCAGGCGTGAGTGACTGCACTGCCAGCCCACGAGCCATGAGTTAGTGAACTGCCAGCCCACCAGCTGTAAGTGACTGAACTGCCAGTCCAATAATCCATTCAGTCCACCTTCTTCCCGCTTCTCTCTTACAGTCTGTCACCTGTTTTGGGCAGAATTTCTGGCAGTTTCTCAGCCGCCAGCCTGCCAGGTCCGAGTGATTGTACTGCCAGGCCTCAGTGACTGAGCTGCCAGCCCTCAGTGACTGTGCTGCCAGCCCAAAATTCCATTTGGCCCACAAACTCCATACTAGCCCTCTGGAAATCAGTACCTTTGGCCCACAACACTCATACTAGCGCAACAGAAAGCCCCCCCCCCTCCCCCACTGGCCAGCAATATTGGAATTGGTGGAGAGGTGGAATATTGTGTTGGGTGTCCAGCCCTCCCATGTGATGCTGGGACCCAACGGGTCCCACTTAGTCTAGTATTCTCTACAAACACCTGTGTGCTGTTTTGCAATTTATGTGAAAAAACAGTGAATCATGAGAAAAGATATTTCATTTCCATGCACAAGTTGGTGACAGAGAAACAGAAGGTAGGAAATACGCAAGCTTGTCTCCTCACAACTTTTATTGCTGGCTCCAATCGCATATCTGAGTTTTTGAGTGATCTGTGCAACGCATTCATTGATGCTGGAATTCCCCTTTAGAAATTGGAAAACAAATCTGAGTTTTTTTAGGGAAATATACCAAGCGAGTCATCATTACGGAAACATTGTGTTGACAGCAACTTCAACATTGATGAAGTTGCATGCAACAAAATATGGATCTCAATAGACGTGATAACTGATGCTGTGGGGAGATTTGTTGCCAATGTGGTCATTGGTACACTGGAGGCAGGTCAACCATCAAAGGAGTATTTCTTGAGATCGGAAGTATTGGAGAAGTCAAAGAGCTGAACTATTGCTCAGTTGTTTACATCTTCACTTGATGTACTTTGTAGTTAAAGTTCCTGGCAATGTAGGTGAAGACATACAAGGAAAATATGAGAGGGTGATTTTAGCTAACACAGATCTTGAAGAAATACAAAACGGCTAAAGTTCTCAAAGGTAGTTGTAATGCACAAGATATCGACATGAATATTGAGTTTGTAGCTTGTTTCAGGTATGCACCAGTGACCTCAGCTGGGGTAGAAAGAAGTTTTTCACAACTGTAGCATATTCTGTCTGACAGACGACATAGTTTAACACCAGATAATTTGAAAAAAATGCTGGTAGTTATGTGCAACCAGGCAACTTTGGTCATTTAATGTAGTATACCTTTATAATTATCATTTTTAGCCTTATTTTGGTGGTGGAAATAAATGCCTTTTTCGTGCCTTTTTTGTAATTTTATTGTGCCTTTTTGCCTGCCTATTTCAGAGATTTTTAGCGCCTAAACATCCTAGTGATGAGGAATAATATGAAGAGATTTGCAAAGATCATATCGGGGCTGCTGTTGAGAAACGTTTGACAGTGTGTGTTGCAATGTTACGCATCCCCCCACTAATACAGACTCAATATATTCAGCAGCGAACACACATGATGGAGGCACAACTAGCATCACACCTGACAATCTACAACTGATTCCCTGTATGTAAATGCACCTTGTTGCGCAATAGGCAATTAAGTTGTTACAACGAGGATAGACACAAAATGCTGGAGAAACTCAGCGGGACGGGCAGCATCTCTGGTGAGAAGGATTGTATTGTATTGTATTCAAATTTATTGTAATTGTCTCAATTAGAGACAACGAAATGAATTCTCTTTACAGTCAGTTTCATAAAAATAAATAAATAATAAATATTAAAACATATTAAAAAAATAAAATAGAATTAAAACAAAAAAAAGCACAAGCACAGAAAGTCCACGACACAACACAACACAGTGGCACCAAGGTGAGGAAGGCACCATTGTCCAGCCAGCCTCCCCTCCGATCTTCCCAGATGTTCATCCGTGGTCGGGGCCTTCCGAGCACCCGCAGTCGCCGCCCCGGGTGGCCCGATGTTCAGGCCCTCACGCCGGGCTGGTGGAACGTCGACGCCGATACCCGACGGTGAACATCCTCCTCCTCAGCGGCCCGGACCTCCCGATCAGCCTGTCATGTCAGGTGATGTTCCAGGTTGAGACCCTTCTTCAGACTGAGAGTCAGGGAGAGTGAAACAAACAAAGGTAAGTAGGGGAATGGGAGAGGGGGGGTTAAAGTGCTTAGCAACTGGGAGATTGCCATGGCCCAAGCGGATTGTGTACACTTACAGAGTGTGTAAAGGATTATACAATTATCTACATTCACAGTAGGAGCCGGGAACACAAACTGAAACCTGCGCTTGCCCTGTGCTGCTGGCTTAGACACTTAGCAGCTGATCTGATAATAACATCAAATCGTCATTTACCAAAATCATGGCTTTAAGTCTGTCTGCATTTTTTTTAATGGGCATCCCTGTATTCTAAATCGGCGATCTCTAGTTCCAGTTTCTCCCACAATGGAATCATTCTCTGCACAGTCACCTGGTCAAGATCTGTCTGAGTATATTCTCCAAAATCAGCTCCACTTTCTCCCATTGATGCTGCAGTGGATGCAATGATCGGCTGTTCAACCTTTCACAGATTCATCCAGGCAAACAGCACGGAAATAGACCCTTCCGACCAAGATGACCCAACTACACTAGTCAACCTGCCCGCATTTGGCCCAAATCCCTCTCAACATTTCCTATTCATGTACCTGTTCAAATATATTTTAAATTCTGTCATGGTACTTGGCTCAAGTACCTCCTCTGGCAGCTCGTTCCAGATACCCAGCAACATCTCTGTATATTTGCTTAAAAAACAACCTGTCCTGTCCAATATGACCCAAGCACATGTTCCCTAAGCTCCTTCCAATTAGAGCTGCATCTAGAACGGAACAGTGAATAAGAAAGTCCCTTAGAGGGCAAATGCCACACAACCAGGCAGCAGTAAAGTACTCACCCATCGCCATTAGAGCATATCCAGCTTCCGAACAATGTATAGACTGTCACCAAATATAAATGAGTAAAACAAACAAGGTGCAACAATAAATTATCTTTCTCGTCCGGGAAATTATAGACCAGTTCGCCTGCCATCGGTGGTGGGGAAGATGCTGGAGTCAATTAGTAAAGAAGTAATAATGCCACATTTGGATAGCAGTAAAAGATTGGTCCAAGTCAGCATGGATTTATGAAGGGGAAATCCTGCTTGACTAATCTTCTGGAATTTTTTGAGGATGTGACAAGTAAAATGGATGAAGGAGAGCCAGTGGATGGATTGTAACAGGACTTTCAGAAAGCCTTTGATGAGGTCCCATACAGGAGATTAGTGTGCAAAATTAGAGCACATGGTATTGGGGGTAGGGTATTGGCATGGATAGAGAATTGGTTGGCAGACAGGAAACAAAGGGTAGGAATAAACGGGTCACTGTCAGAATGGCAGGCAGTGACTAGTGGAATGAGGCAACGCTGGCCTCAACTATTTACAATATATATTAATGATTTAGATGATGGAATTAAAAGTAACACCAGCATATTTGCAGATGACACAAAGCTGGGTGGGCAGTGTGAACTGTGAAGATAGCATCTTATCATGCCCAGTCTGAAGAAGGGTTTTGGTCCGAAACGTCGCCTATTTCCTTCGCTCCATAGATGCTGCTGCACCCGCTGAGTTTCTCCAGCAATTTTGTGTACCTTCGATCTTCCAGCATCTGCAGTTCCTTCTTGAACATCTTATCATACATGTTATTCAACTATTACATTCACTGATTCTCGGGCGTTCTATCTCGGAGCTGGGCCCGTCAGGTGAAGACCTCTTGCACCTGAGAAGATCCAGGACACAGGAATGTCCCAATGTCGCTTCACTGCACACAATGTGCATTCGTGTGATTTAAGGTCCTGTAAAACCACACTGTTTATTACATTAACACAATGTATCAAACACACAATGTAAAGGTGGTTCAGTCACAAGTGGATTGTCTTTATTTTCATTCATAAATAACTCCAACTGGTCAACCCTCCATTATTAACCAGAAACCTCTTGGTCTTGCACATACACCTCATCATATTACACAAAATATTAAATATAATTTAAAATGCATATAAAGAGAATCTATTGGAATGAAGCTGTTGAAACAGATTAGGGAAGCTAGGTTTTGATTTAGCTATATTTTTATTGATGGCGTGTACACTGAGATACAGCGAAAAGCTTTCAATGTATGCTGTTCAATCAGATCAGACAATGCTCTAAATGAATACAACCTTGTTAAACACAAGTACAATAGGCAGATCATAGGCAGAAGTTACAGAGTGGCGAACACTGTTCTCAGCATTGCAGCGCACCATTCCCTAAACTAAGTCCAATGTCCATAATCATAATCATAAATTATTAGCCAAGTATAAGCTCTACTGCAAATAGGAGGAATTTGGTTTGCCACACAGTCATAATAAAAAAGCAACAAGACACACAACTACATAAACATTGACATAAACATCCACCACAGCGGCTGCTCCACCTTCCGCACTGTGATGGAAGGCAACAAAGTCTTATCTTCTTTCCTCCTGCGGTCGGGATAGTCAAACCATCCGCAACCGATGATCAAGCTCCCACTAAGCCCCCTCATTAACCATATAACCATATAACAATTACAGCATGGAAACAGGCCATCTCGGCCCTACAAGTTCGTGCCGAACAACTTTTTTCCCTTAGTCCCACCTGCCTGCACTCATACCATAACCCTCCATTCCCTTCTCATCCACATGCCTATCCAATTTATTTTTAAATGATACCAACAAACCTGCCTCCACCACTTCCACTGGAAGCTCATTCCACACTGCTACCACTCTCTGAGTAAAGAAGTTCCCCCTCATGTTACCCCTAAACTTCTGTCCCTTCATTCTGAAGTCATGTCCTCTTGTTTAAATCTTCCCTATTCTCAAAGGGAAAAGCTTGTCCACATCAACTCTGTCTATCCCTCTCATCATTTTAAAGACCTCTATCAAGTCCCCCTTAACCTTCTGCGCTCCAGAGAATAAAGACCTAACATTCAACCTATCTCTGTAACTTAGTTGTTGAAACCCAGAAAACATTCTAGTAAATCTCCTCTGTACTCTCTCTATTTTGTTAACATCCTTCCTATAATTGGGCGACCAAAATTGTACACCATACTGCAGATTTGGTCTCACCAATGCCTTGTACAATTTTAACATTACATCCCAGCTTCTATACTCAATGCTCTGATTTATAAAAGCTAGCATACCAAAAGCTTTCTTTACCACCCTATCTATATGAGATTCCACCTTCAAGGAACTATGCACGATTATTCCCAGATCCCTCTGTTCACCTGCATTCTTCAATTCCCTACCATTTACCATGTACGTCCTATTTTGATTTGTCCTGCCAAGGTGTAGCACCTCACATTTATCAGCATTAAACTCCATCTGCCATCTTTCAGCCCATTCTTCCAAATGGCCTAAATCACTCTGTAGACTTTGGAAATCCTCTTCATTATCCACAACACCCCCTATCTTGGTATCATCTGCAAACTTACTAATCCAATTTACCACACCTTCATCCAGATCATTGATGTACATGACAAACAACAAAGGACCCAACACAGATCCCTGAGGCACCCCACTAGTCACCTGCCTCCAACCCGATAAACAGCCATCCACCATTACCCTCGGGCCATTACCCTCGGGCTTCTCCCATTCAGCCACTGTTGAATCCATCTTGCTACTCCTGCATTTATACCCAACAGTTGAACCTTCTTAACCAACCTTCCATGAGGAACCTTGTCAAAGGCCTTACTAAAGTCCATATAGACAACATCCACTGCTTTACCCTCATCAATTTCCGTAGTAACCTCTTCAAAAAATTCAAGAAGATTAGTCAAACATGACCTTCCAGGCACAAATCCATGTTGACTGTTCCTAAACAGACCCTGTTTATCCAGATGCTTATATATATTATCTTTAAGTATCTTTTCCATTAATTTGCCCACGACTGATGTCATACTAACAGGTCTATAATTGCTAGGTTTACTCTTAGAACCCTTTTTAAACAATGGAACAACATGCGCAGTACGCCAATCCTTGGGGTCTATTCCCGTTTCTAATGGCATTTGAAATATTTCTGTCATAGCCCCGGCTATTTCTACACTAACTTCCCTCAATGTCCCAGGGAATATCCTGTCAGGACCTGGAGACTTATCCACTTTTATATTTTTCAAAAGTGTCATTACTTCTTTTACTTTGAAACTCATTGGGGCGGTCGAAACTCCTGCGGCTGAGAGAACCCGAAATTGGTCGCTAACCAGGGGCAGCGAGTTTCACGATGTTAAAGTCCGCAGGTTGGAGCAACAAAGGCCGACCCCTGGCAAAGGGATCACCCGCTCCGAGATGTTAACGTCCACAGGCTCCACGGTTTTGGAGCTCTAGAACAAGAGGCCGCCAGCTCCACGATGTTAGGCCGCAGTGCAGATGGAGATACGACATGGAATAAGTTGCATCTCCGTCGTGGAAAGAGAAGAAAAAGTTCCCCCTCCCCCACCACTCCCACATACTATAAAACTAAATATAAACTAAAACATACACTTATGGGATGGAGATGAATGGACAGTACCCAAGCTTATGGGAGGACCGTTCTGAAACAAAACGTTGATGATGCCGGTTGCTATTCGCAGGCATTGTGCTCTTTAAACAGAGTCAATGGTGGGGAGTGTGGTCTGTTTGATGGATTGGTGACAACTACATGCCGGCAATTTCTTGCAGTCTTGGGCACAGCTGGTCCACGACAGATCCTTGGTAACATTAACACAAAGGAAGTTGAAGCTCTCAACCATTTGCAGACTTAGAGTCTTTTAAATCCAGATATTTCTGGTGAACAGACAGATGGAGTTTAAATCCCGGAAGTGTATTGGACTTTGGGAAGTAGAACATCAAATCAAATCAAATCAAATCAACCTTTATTGTCATCATGCAAAGCAACAGTTGTACAGTGCAAAATGAGAAGACGTTTCCCAGGGAATACCGGAGCATCGCACATGAAACTTAAAACATTTCACACATAATAACAATAAAAACAATCCAGTCCCTGATGAAACAGTATCAATAGTTAAAAGCAGGTAAAACAGCAACATTAAAATACAGTTAAACCAATCATTAAAATGTCCAGGGCAGCTGATTTGAGTGGCCAGTGCCAGAGTTATTAAAATGTCAGTGCAAAGCCGCAGAATCAGGTGACTGTGAGTACAGAGTGACTGTTTAGCAGCCTCACAGCCTGTGGCAGGAAACTGTTTAGCAGTCTTGTAGTCCGGGCTTTGATGCTACGGTATCTCTTGCCTAATGGCATGGCAGGAGATCCAGGTGTGTGTGGAGTGGGTGCAGTTTGTCCTTAGCTATTCTCGGAGCTTTTTTCAGACAGCGGCTCTGGAACAGTTCTTGTACCGAGCGTCAGGGGAATGTACACAATTAATTAAATGAACCTTGACAGCATCATGTACAGATGGATATTGGGATCCAAGTCCATAACTCCCTGGCTGTGACAACACTAGATACAGTGAGAAATAGGGCATGGAGCATTCTTGCCTTCATTGGGCGTTGAATATAAGAGTCAGGCAGTCATGTTGCATCTTCATAAAAGGTGCATCTGTTGTATTCTATGGAGATCTGGTCACCTCATTTCAGTAAGAATGTACAGGCTTTGGAAAGGAAGAAAAGGATGTCCAGAATGAAGCACAGATTAGGGGTTAATTGCTTTGCGGAGAGGTTGGACAAATTTGGATTATCGTCTCTGGAGAGGCGAAGGCTGAGGGGAGACCTAATAGAACTCTATCTAATTATGAGAGGCATGGATAGGGTAGATTGGCTGAACATTTTCCCCCAAGGTCAGAGGTCATTACTTAAAGGAAAAGAATAGGGACAGAAGTTTAGGGGTAATATGAGGGGGAACTTCTTTACGCAGAGAGTGGTGGCGGTGTGGAATGAGCTCCCAGTGGAAGTGGTGGAGGCAGGTTCATTGGTATCATTTAAAAATAAATTGGATAGGCATATGGATGAGAAGGGAATGGAGGGTTATGGTACGAGTGCAGGCAGGTGGGACTAAGGGGAAAAAATTGTTCGGCACGGACTTGTAGGGCCGAGATGGCCAGTTTCCGTGCTGTAATTGTTATATGGTTATATCTGGTTATAAGAGGAGGGAGGGATACATCACAGATGTGCGGGCATGTTTTACACACATGGTGTGATGGGCCCATGCAACCTGCTGCCGAGGGTTCTGGTGGAAATATTTACATTGGTGGCATTTAGGAGGCCTTTGGATAGGCAAGTGAATACGCAGTGAATAAAGGGACCTGGATCACTTGCAGGCAGAGGGTATTACATTAGATTTGGCATCATGATCATGTTCGGCAAAGATATTGCTGCTGTACTCTGCTATTCTATCTTCTATTCCCACATGCCAGGTGTTGGTGAAATGGTGCTTCCAATTGATCCATCGGCGGTGGGCTGTGCTCAAATGAAGATTGCCGATGTCACGATGACTGTAGGATTGAGGAGATCCGGGGCCCTTCCTGCTTTTGTGGTCTATGCTCTGTGGGCAAGCAGATGATAGATAGGTTAATAATGCTTTGATCATGGCTTGATCGCGAATGTAACATTAGTGTGCGCTAAGTATACACACAGCACTTTAATTTAGATAAGCGATATAGCATGGAAACAGCCCGTTAGCCCACCAGGTACACGCCTACCATGGCACCAGTTCCCGTTAGCTTTCCCATGAGTTCTATAGTATACCACTTAGAAACATAGAAAATAGGTGCAGGATTAGGCCATTCGGCCCTTCGAGCCTGCACCGCCATTCAATATGTTCATGGCTGATCATCCAACTCAGTGTCCCGTACCTGCCTTCTCTCCATACCCCCTGATCCCTTTTGCCACAAGGGCCACATCTAACTCCCTCTTGAATATAGCCAATGAACTGGCCTCAACTACCTTCTGTGGCAGAGAATTCCACAGATTCACCACTCTCTGTGTAAAAAATGATTTTCTCATCTCGGTCCTAAAATACTTCCTTCTTAACCTTAAACTGTGACCCCTAGTTCTGGACTTGTTCATTCACACCCACACATTAGGGGCAAATACACATAGGTCAAATATTCTACAAATCCACGTGCCTTTGGTATGTGGGTGGAAACCCGAGAACCTGCACGGAGCCCACGCGGTCACAGGGAGAATGTGCAAACTCCATACAGACAGCATCCAAGGTCAGGATCGAACCCTGGTCTCTGACATTAATTCAGCTCACCGCTTCGTCACGTTGTCGCCCATTGAATGAAGAGCCTGGTTCTCATTGCCTGAAAGAATGTGAGGAAGGAAATGGCATTGCTTCAGCTCACCTAGATGGAGCGATCCCTGTGGCCACTTTCACACAACGTTGACACGTTATCTCCACGCTCGTCACTGCCCACACTGTTTACATCATCATCGCTGTCATGAAATGAATCTGGAAGTGGGGAAAGTGATGTTCACTGAATGTGAAAATTCAACATGACTTTACATTTGAATGTTGACACGTGTCAACTCGCCTCGACTTCTTTAGAAGGTTCAGATTCAGATTCAGATTCAATTTTAATTGTCATTGTCAGTGTACAGTACAGAGAGAACGAAATGCATTTAGCATCTCCCTTGAAGAGCGACATAGCAAACGATTTGAATTTAAAAAAATAATAAGTGTGGGGGGGGGTGATTGGCAGTCACCGAGGTACGTTGTTGAGTAGAGTGACAGCCGCCGGAAAGAAGCTGTTCCTCGACCTGCTGGTTCGGCAACGGAGAGACCTGTAGCGCCTCCCGGATGGTAGGAGGGTAAACAGTCCATGGTTGGGGGAGAGCAGTCCTTGGCGATGCTGAGCGCCCTCCGCAGACAGCGCTTGCTTTGGACAGTCTCAATGGAGGGGAGCGTGGAAGGTTCCACATGTCCCCAACAACTCTCTCCAATGTCTACAGATGCGCCGAGCAAAGCATTTTACCGGGATGTATCACCGCTTGGTTTGGGAACAGCTCCACCAAAGACAGCAAGAAATTGCAGCGAATTGTGGACGCAGCCCAGACCATGACACAAACCAACCTCCCTTCCATTATAGACAATAGGCGCAGGAGCAGGTCATTCGGCCCTTCGAGCCAGCACCGCCATTCAATGGTGTCATGGCTGACCATCTAAAATCAGTATCCCGTTCCTTGATTCCTTTAGCCGAGAGCTAAATCTAACTCACTCTGTGGCAGAGAATTGCACAGATTCACAACTCTCTGGTTGTAAAGGTTGTTCCTCATCCCATGCTGCCTGCCCCGCTGAGTTACTCCAGCATTTTGTGTCTATCTTCTATTTGAAGCAGCATCTGCGTTTCTTTCCGACAGATAGTGGAAACTTACTCACTTAAGGAACGTAGTATTGATGGATGGTTGCTGACCCAAAACAATAACATCACACCAGGGTGAATAGTCCACACATGGGGTGGTCATCTCAGCTAACCTGGCTCTTATTTACGGGATCGCACGTTAATGCGAGTCTGTATGTAGCTGGAAGGATGCGCAAGTGACAGTTTCCACACGAGAGAATCACCTTTGCCCAGAGTGAAGAATCCAGGAACTATTGTAAGTCTGTCAGCGCGTACCACGCTCTGACAACACGCTTTTCGTCCAGTTCGCTTCCTCATAATAGCGACGGGATTGTCCTCCATGTCCCGTTAGTACATCAACAATTACAATGGTCAATGAGGAGATGACGTAGCTGTGCAGTACAGACAGCATCAAATAGAAAACAAACCTGAACCATCGGTTGGGACAATGTATTCTCCATGTGGAATATCCTCAATCTCTTCATATACAGCTTGGTACATATCAGCGCGGGAGTCCCATGAGCCAATGGCAACGCCTGTAAGAGAGCGGACGCGGTGATTACAATCTGTGTTATATGATCTGTCTTATTATCTAAACGGTGGCCGATTGGGAAACGGGGAGATGCAGCGAGACCTGGGTGTCATGGTACACCAGTCATTGAAGGTAGGCATGCAGGTGCAGCAGGCAGTAAAGAAAGCGAATGGCATGTTGGCCTTCATAGCAAGAGGATTTGAGTATAGGAGCAGGGAGGTTCTACTGCAGTTGTATAGGGTCTTGGTGAGACCACACCTGGAGTATTGCGTGCAGTTTTGGTCTCCAAATCTGAGGAAGGACATTATTGCCATAGAGGGAGTGCAGAGAAGGTTCACCAGACTGATTCCTGGGATGTCAGGACTGTCTTATGAAGAAAGACTGGATAGACTTGGTTTATACTCTCTAGAGTTTAGGAGATTGAGAGGGGATCTTATAGAAACTTACAAAATTCTTAAGGGGTTGGACAGGCTAGATGCAGGAAGAGTGTTTCCGATGTTGGGGAAGTCCAGGACAAGGGGTCACAGCTTAAGGATAAGGGGGAAATCCTTTAAAACCGAGATGAGGAGAACTTTTTTCACACAGAGAGTGGTGAATCTCTGGAACTCTCTGCCACAGAGGGTAGTTGAGGCCAGTTCATTGGCTATATTTAAGAGGGAGTTAGATGTGGCCCTTGTGGCCAAGGGGATCAGAGGGTATGGAGAAAAGGCAGGTACGGGATACTGAGTTGGATGATCAGCCATGATCATATTAAATGGCGGTGCAGGCTCGAAGGGCCGAATGGCCTACTCCTGCACCTAATTTCTATGTTTCTATGTTTCTATGATACATGTTTATCATCTCATAGTCTGAATATGATTTGAAATCATGGCGAAGGTGAAGTATAATCTTTAGATCGGTTCAATATGAAACGGTGTTCCGGTGAGCGCGATGTGCGCGCCTCAATTTCCCCTCAACCCCTCGAGGCTTTGGGAACAATGTTTATAGGTCGTTTAGCAACAGTAAAAACGCAAGGCAATAGACGATAGACAATAGGTGCAGGAGTAGGCCATTCGGCCCTTCGAGCCAGCACCACCATTCAATGTGATTATGGCTGATCATCCCCAATCAGTACCCCGTTCCTGCCTTCTCCCCATATCCCCTGACTCCACTATCATTAAGAGCCCTATCTAGCTCTCTCTTGAAAGTATCCAGAGAACCGGCCTCCACTCTGGAGAATTCCACAGACTCTGTGAGAAAAAGTGTTTCCTCGTCTCCGTTCTAAATGGCTTACCCGTTATTGTTAAACTGTGGCCCCTGGTTCTGGACTCCCCCAACATCGGGAACAAGGCACGTTCTTTGAAGCGACATTTGGTGGAATTTAACGGGGCTTTTTGTGTTGAGGTGGGAGCGTGGGTTTCACGGTGCTCTGGCCAATATCAACTACTCGCCGCTTTCAATATCGGTCAAATATTGCGCGCACTTCATTGAACGCGGGGATGAGGTTGCGGAAGAATATACTGGTGACCGGGTGCAGCGGCGCAACATGACGGATAACGCCTCACCTCTTCTTGCTTGCTTCCTCCGCGTTACCAGATACAAGGCGATGAACCCAGAGACGAACAGAACCCCCAACACAACACAGGCCATCACGGGAATGGTGAAGATCTTTCGTCCCTGTTCACAATAATAATGTGGTAGACCATCGTAAGACAAACGTAGTCGGGTTGTTCTATCCAGACAGTTAGAGCATTCATCAGTCGAGTGGCCCGTCGAACAGAGAGTGGGAATGCAGTCATAATGAGATGAATGAAATCAGTTTTGTAAATATCGGTGGGGAGCAACTGAACTTTGTTGCCTCCCACCACAGTGAAGAATGTTGTGGTGGATGTTTGTGTTAAATCCTATTGTGTATTGTGTGTTCTTTTTAAGTGTATCGCTGCTGGCAAATTCATTTCACTGCATGTGATGTGGGTGTGACGAATACAATTGACATTGACTTTGACTTTAAACCTTTGGCTCAAGGGACTGGGGGTGGGGGTGGGGGTGGGAGACCGCCGAAGGGAGAGCAGCAGCACCAGTACTCCGGAATGCCGTGTCAATAGACAATAGGTGCAGGACTAGGCATTTTAGGAAAGCAGACTATTATCTAAATGGTGGCTGACTAGGAAAAGGGGAGATGCAGCGAGACCTGGGTGTCATGGTACACCAGCCATTGAAAGTAGGCATGCAGGTGCAGCAGGCAGTGAAGAAAGCGAATGGTATGTTAGCTTTCATAGCAAAAGGATTTGAGTATATGAGCAGGGACGTTCTACTGCAGTTGTACAGGGTCTTGGTGAGACCACACCTGGAGTATTGCGTACAGTTTTGGTCTCCAAATCTGAGGAAGGACATTATTGCCATAGAGGGAGTGCAGAGAAGATTCGCCAGACTGATTCCTGGGATGTCAGGACTGTCTTATGAAGAAAGACTGGATAGACTTGGTTTATACTCTCTAGAATTTAGGAGATTGAGAGGGGATCTGATAGAAACTTACAAAATTCTTAAGGGGTTGGACAGGCTAGATGCAGGAAGATTGCTCCCGATGTTGGGGAAGTCCAGGACAAGGGGTCACAGCTTAAGGATAAGGGGGGAATCCTTTAAAACCGAGTTGAGAAGATTTATTTTTCACACAGAGAGTGGTGAATCTCTGGAACTCTCTGGCACAGAGGGTAGTCGAGGCCAGTTCATTGGCTATATTTAAGAGGGAGTTAGATGTGGCCCTTGTGGCTAAGGGGATCGGAGGGTATGGAGAGAAGGCAGGTACGGGATACTGGGTTGGATGATCAGCCATGATCATATTGAATGGCGGTGCAGGCTCGAAGGGCCGAATGGCCTACTCCTGCACCTAATTTCTATGTTTCTATGTTCTATGTTTCTATTCGGCCCTTCGAGCCCGTCTGAGCCACAGCCTGGAAGGGAAAAGTCAGACCAAGTCACCGTGATTGGTGACCTGTTAATTTGTGGAACAGAGGATTCTGTGGCAGGAAACCGGACTTAAGGAGAGTGTTGTGTCTCCCTGGTGCACGAGTCCAAATGGTTGCAGAACATTCACAGGGGAGAGGGGAGCAGCTGGAAGTCGCTGTGCACATCTGTACAAAAGACATAGGTAGGGAAATGGATGCCATGATGTAGTTTTACAGGTTCGGCTGCAGTTGGAAAGTTGCACTTCATGTCTCTCCATTATAGGAATAATGCGGATGCATTGTAGAGTGTGCAGAAGAAGTTTCCCAGAATGTTGCCTGGATTATGGACGATTAACTCGAGGGGGGGGGGGGGGGGGGGGGGGGGGGGGGGGGTTAAAGGAGATGTATGAAGGCAACGATTCTGCCAGAAGGTCGTAAATGTCTGGAACGCACGGCTAGGATTGGTGGTTGAGAGAGTAATGATAGTGGCATCTACCATATTATTGATAGGTACACAGATATGCATTGATATTAATTATGTGCAGTTACATAGCAGTTGGTTTTGGCTCCTATTGGCCAAGACATTGGTGGGCGAAAGGCCTGCCCATGTGCTGTACTGTTCTATGTTCTATCTTATGAATTAATGAATTCATGAATACGTTTTTT
Source organism: Leucoraja erinaceus (assembly GCF_028641065.1). Classification (NCBI taxonomy): domain Eukaryota; kingdom Metazoa; phylum Chordata; class Chondrichthyes; order Rajiformes; family Rajidae; genus Leucoraja; species Leucoraja erinaceus. Next base: position 942,659 of record NC_073388.1, on the reverse strand, counting down.
TTAAATGAATGAACAAGATTGTTGGCAAAGTGTGTACATATACAAGGAATCATGTACAAGGGGCAGGGAGGAACATTCTTTTCCCCCAGAGATGCTGCCTCATCAGCCGAGGTGCTCCAGCATGTTGTGTCCATCTTTGGTATAGACCAGTATCTACAGTTCTTTGTTTCCACATTCCCAAATATTTGTCTTGTCTATTGCACTAGAGAAGAGTCAATGACTCTATGACTCAATAAAACGCGGCGTGGCACATGCTGTGTGTCTCACTCGTGCACCCCAACATTTGATGGGATAATCCTGGTATAAATAGTGACCGAAATGAATGGGGTTTGATGGAATTATGTGAATTACGAGGAGCGCGATAATGTTGGATAATGTTCCGAGAAATATTATGAAACCCATGACAACATAGAGGGTTAATAAAAATAATCTAATATTACCAACACTTACAGAACGCGATGAAGAATAGTCACGAGGAGACAACTCCGGATCTGTGGAGACGACGACAGAAACATGGTCAGATCTTTATTCCACAATATCTGCAAAATCCATACAATATATTTTAAAACAGCCAAATGCCGCGGAAGCAGATAGAGGAGATTCTCACCGGAACAAACCACACCGGCATCTTCCTTGTGAGTGCAGTCGTTCTGACCCGGCGGCGAGGAAAGGCAGTCGGAGAGAAAGGATTCACTGCCCGTGCATTTCACCTCATCCAGCCAGATCACCCCGTCACCCTGACCAAAGGCGCCCCCGACCGGGGCCGACAGAGCGGGGCCGCAGCGCATCTGCCTGCAGACAACATGAGCGTCCGCCTTGTCCCAAGAGTCATCGCACACCGTGGCCCAGCTGTTATTGGTGAATATTTCCACCCTCCCCGCGCAGCTGCTCTCAGCTCCAACCAGGCGCAACTCCTGACCGGGTTCTAGCAAAGAGAATCAAATATTATATATTTAGTGCCAAAACAGCCAAACAGATTCAGGTAAACATTACAACAGGTAAACATTATGTGTAGGAAAGAACTGCAGATGCCGCTTTAAATCGAAGGTAGACACAAATTGCAGGAGTAACTCAGCGGGATAGGCAGCATCTCTGGAGAGAACGAATGGGTGACATTTCGGTCGACGCCCTTCTTCAGTCGACCCAAAACATCGCCCATTCCTCCTCTCCACAGATGCTGCCTGTCCCGCTGAGTTACTCCAGCATTTTGTTCGATTTCAAACAGTCGACCCAAAACGTCACCCATTCCATCTCTCCAGAGATGTTGTCCGGGAACATTATGTACCTGCTGGGGAGGGAGATTGCAACCTTCACGTGGTCCGCCCTGTTTCGACCAATGCAATTAACCCAATCTAATAAGATCAAATAGAACAGGTTGTCCCACAACTTTAGGCTGTTCACGTCATAGGGAATAAGAAGTACCTGGTGAACGGGCATGCGCAGTTGGGGATTCTGTGAAACAGTCCTTTGGTCTCTCTGGCACGTTGGTGTCTGTGGAGAATGCAAATGGTTTAATTTAATTCAGAGGACATCATTATTTGAAATGGCGAACGCCGCGCGCACGCTGAGGTGCTCGTGGTTTTACCTGAACAAATAACTCCAGTGTCCATCGAATGTCTGCAGTCGTGAACATCACTCGGGTTGGCCGGGCACTCCCAAAGCGACGACTCGTGCGACCCACACGCCATTCCATTGAACCAAATGGAACCCGATCCCGATCCGAATTGCTGAGTGCCGAATCGAATACGCTGCAGGGGTCCGCATTGTAACTGTTTACACATCAATACGGCATCCATTGAGGTCACGTGTACCGAGCACACAGTTCCCCAGGAACCATTATAGAACACTTCCACTCGACCCGCACAGTCATGGCCTCCGTTCACCAGTCGAATATCTTTGTGCTCTGGCCACCAAACGGGAAATACATGTTAGCCTCGGACCACGTTCACTTACGTTTTCACATTGTGTATCATATTTGGCAGCGTCTGTGTTAACGGATTATCATCAATTGTTACTGACATGTTATCTGGAGCGGAACACTGGCCGTTCATTTCACTGCCTCCTTGATTTTAACAAGGGTAAGGAACAACTGCTAGAGTCAAGTTGGAATGTCATTGAATGAACCAAGACATCCTGACCTGGTGATACTTATGGTGCTTTAGACAACATGTAGTGTGGGGGTGTGTGTGGGGGGAGGGGGGGGGGGGGGGGCAGGAGAGTGCGCTCGTGATTTCTGGTCTATTGAGAATGCGCATTTCTATATCGGACACTACCTGTTCAATGTCAACATCTATGGACCCTAGGGAAGCAAGATGCCTAGAAGGAAGAAGTTAACAAAGCTGTCGTTTATTAAGCTGAGGACTGGGAGAACGGTTTGGGAACAAATGTTTGTATCATCTTGTTCCCTTGGGGGGGAAGGCAGGAACGGGGTACTGATTGGGGATGATCAGCCATGATCACATTGAATGGCAGTGCTGGCTCGAAGGGCCGAAAGGCCTACTCCTGCACCTGTTGTCTATTGTCTATTGACGTCAAGGCAACACTTCACAAGAAGATTGCAAGTTTACCCGAACACATGACCATCACGTCCTCTTTGTGAGCGCAGTCATGTTCACCCCAAGGTGCTGAGGGACAGTCCCAGAGAAAAGACTCGTCACCCGTACACGTCACTTCATCCAACCAAATCGCCCCAGAGCCTTGTCCGCAATCACTAGAACGTTTGGTCTTCAGGGCATTCCCGCAACCTAGTTGTCTACAAACCACATCTGCGTCAGCCTGATCCCATGAATCGTCACAGACTGAGCCCCAAACTCCAGCGTAATACACCTCCACTCGTCCCGCACACGGACTCCCTCCGTCGGCCAGTCGTAACTTTTTGTGACCTGTTGGACAGCAAATAAAAACTTCCAGCAGGATTTTCTCGTATTGGTCAAGTCAAGAGCTCCTCATTCTTTGGTCACATGTCAACTCTGTTTATTTGTAGATGACCAATAATGGCCTCAGAACATCTAGAAATACACAACGGTGTTAAGGCGCTGGTCGAGTGAGGACAGAGGGGGTTGTGGTGGATGGGAGTGGACACACAGACACAGAGTGGACACACAGCCAACCACGGAGAGGGTTAGAGAATAGGGTAGAGGGAGCGGGTGGTGGGTGGAACAGCGATGTGGACATTGGGCGGGATCAATGCAAGGAAGGGGGGGTCAGAGATGGGTGGAGGGCGGTTGAGGAGGGAGGGAGGAGCGGGGAGAATTGGCAATGGAGGAGGAAGGAACGAGTGGTTGGGAATATAATTATTTCCCAATTGTTATTGAATAGAAGGAGAGACTCATGGGAATATGCTCAAAGATCTTGAGATTACCCTCCAAATTGAACCACATGTAAATGAATGATTTACCTGAACACAGAACCCCAACCCCGCCGCTATCATTGGCAAATGAGGGAGATGTCGTCAAGTTGCACTTCCGGAGCTGCGACACGTTTCCGTTACAGTGAACTCCACTGACAAAGAGAGGCAAGTGACTCTCTCCGTATTGTGAAGAATTAGAAGCAGACAGCGCTTCACCACAGTCTAGTTCGTTGCAGACCACGTTGGCGTCATGAAGGTCCCACTGAATGTCCTGTACTCTCCCCCAACGTTTGTTGTGATAAATCTCCACGGTCCCATCACAGCGGCTCCCTCCGTTCGTCAGTCGCGGAGTCCAACTTTCATCTGATGAACAAGGGTCCAGAGAGTCAAGAGTGTTTTATTGTCCCAGATAGAACGATGCAATTCTTACTTCCGGCAGCGCAACTCAATATGTAAACATAGAAGGATGAGAGGGCATCTGAAGGATGAGAGGGTATCTCATTGAAACATATAAGATTGTTAAGGGCTTGGATACGCTAGAGGCAGGAAACATATTCCCGATGTTGGGGGAGTCCAGAACCAGGGGCCACAGTTTAAGAACAAGGAGTAAGCCATTTAGAACGAGGAAACACTTTTTCTCACAGAGAGTGGTGAGTCTGTGGAATTCTCTGCCTCAGGGGGGCAGTGGAGACAGGTTCTCTGGATGCTTTCAAGAGAGAGCTAGATAGGGCTCTTAAAATTAGGAGAGTCAGGAGATATGGGGCGAAGGCAGGAAAGGGGTGCTGATTGGGGATGATCAGCCATGATCACATTGAATGGCGGTGCTGGCTCGAAAGGCCGAATGGCCTACTCCTGCACCTATTGTCTATTGTCTATTGGCTATAACAACCAAAGTTAAAACTAGGCTGAAATAACTCGCAAAAGGAATTCTAGTCATTAAAGTTCATAATAATAATAATTCGATTTGTGTTATGAGACCACGAGGCGGAATAGATCGCGTCAAGTGAAGATTAGATACACCGGGGTAGAAAAATAATTTGCAAACATGTCTTCAGGGAAGAGTTGAAGATTCTTCATGAAACACTCCATGATGAACGCACTGCGGGAATTACAAAGGAATGGATGAATCAACATTCCAGCAGGAATATTGAAGACTAGCTGCCAGGGCTAGTTGTGCTCCAGCCAAATGGTCCAAACATCCTGCTGGGCTAGAATCTACATGATAATGTGTATAGTCCGTAAATTAGACCGGCAACAAGGTGCGCTGGTAACGTCAATGGACCTCAACTGGTAAATAGACCAATTGCTGGGCTCACACTTCACACACATGAAGATGTCTCAGTTGTGATCATTATCCCAGTCCCAACCTGTCACTGTCGCCGGACTGACCCGGACCCAACCATTTCCAGTTGTTTCCTCCGCTATTTTCCAAACAACCTATGTTGGAATGTGAGCGCGTAAATGGCGATTTTTTTTTTTTAAATAGCAAAACATTATTTTCTATCGTTCACTTAAATCAATGAAGCATTTCATTGTCAGTCCACCGGAAATGCCGAATGTACATTTGTTAATGTGAGCAGGTGCTCAGGTAATCTAGTCTCCATTTACCTCACGATATCACAATCTACTGCAGAGACAAGGGAAAGGGCTCCAGGCCCAGTAAACACCCCGATTTGAGTTGCCCGTTCCAAACAACAAGCTGGTTTGCTTTGGAACAAGATCCCCGATTGGTGATTGTAATATTCTAAATTCGGACTGCATAGCAACATGGCGTGGCGACGCTTCATCGGAATGACCGTGTAAACATAGAAACATAGAAACATAGAAAATAGGTGCAGGAGTAGGCCATTCGGCCCTTCGAGCCTGCACCGCCATTCAATATGATCATGGCTGATCATCCAACTCGGTATCCTGTACCTGCCTTCTCTCCATACCCCCTGATCCCTTTAGCCACAAGGGCCACATTTAACTCCCTCTTAAATATAGCCAATGTACTGGTCTCAACTACCTTCTGTGGCAGAGAATTCCAGAGATTCACCACTCTCTGTGTGAATTTCCTTTTCTCATATCGGTCCTAAAAGACTTCCCCCCCTTATCCTTAAACTGTGAGCCCTTGTTCTGGACTTCCCCAACATCGGGAACAATCTTCTTGCATCTAGCCTGTCCAACCCCTTAAGAATTTTATAAGTTTCTATAAGGTCCCCCCTCAATCTTCTAAATTTTAGCGAGTACAAGCCGAGTCTATCCAGTCTTTCTTCATATGAAAGTGCTGTCACCCTAGGAACATGTCTGGTGAACCTTCTCTGTACTCCCTCTATGGCAAGAGGAGTAATCTCAAGACATTGGCGAACGATCAATATTGTACAGTTCAGGGGCAGGCGAATTAACAGATGTGTTCGTGGAATGCGAGCGGGAATGCAAGGTTTGCATCGGCCGGCGTATTGTGGCCGACATGTATATGGTGGACCGAGGCCATATTTGCGTGTTATCTCAGTGTACTTTCCCCAGAGGCAAAGTTCGTTTCTTAAAAGCAGACAACAACAAACTGGCTAAAGGTGAACCAAGCCAATCATTAATCGATCATCAGCTGGGAGTGGCGGGAAGTACAATGTTGCCAGTCTGTCCCCGGGCTCACAAAACAAAGAGGAATTAGTTTAGTTAGACATTTTTCTTATCAATAAAACACACCTGCCAAGTATGAATATGGCACGATTGAAAGATTCTGTAGCCTTTCAGAATACAGAGTAAAAGCTGGGTCCAAACCAAGCTCATCCAACAACAAGTTATTACTTATCTCTGCAGCGTCAGCTATTTTTCCAATCTTCCTTCTTTATGGCCTTGAACGAATCACATGTTATTACTGCAGGCTGCCATCTTCATGTCTTTATTAAAAAGACAACCTGTCCTCCATATTGTGTTCCATAAGATTTTGTAAATATATTAGATTTGACTATTAGCTCTTTCACCAGGACCCACCTGAACAGGTGACACCGACGTCATTTGCATGTGAGCAGTGGAACTGTTGACCGGATGAAATGGGGCAATCCCAGATCCGTGACTCGTTCCCCCTGCACATGTACTTCCGTTTCCAGGTTTGCCCGCTTCCTTTCCCAAAGTGAGCTCTTCTGTGGATTGCCGTCACTACTCCGCACTTCAGGTGTTCACACACAACAGCAGCATCTTCCAAATCAAAGTGATCGTCGCACAAGGTGCCCCACGCAGGTCCTTGTTGGATTTCTATCCGTCCGGAGCATCGACCATCCCCAGATACGAGTCTCAGATTCTTGTAATCTATATAGTGAAAAGCACCGTGATTGTAAAATGCATGTCACTATAATTATATGCCACCAGCCAACCCCACCACGCCCCCTTCGCTCCAAAATATTCAGATGAAAACCTATGTGGAAAAAATCTATTTGCCACTGTCTGTAAATGTCCCTGATGCTCACAGACAGAAGCGCTGGAAATATATTTAAATAATTTGTATTCTGTAACAGATTAATCAATTAAACTTTACAACGATACATTATTTACCGATAGGACATGTACATGCCCTAAATAATGGAAACTGAAGCGAACAGTTAAAATCAAAGGTACACAAAATTGCTGGAGAAACTCAGCGGGTGCAGCAGCATTTATGGAGCGAAGGAAATAGGCAACGTTTCGGGCCGAAACCCTTCTTCCGTGATTCAGTGAACAATATTTCTCAGCACCAGGTCTCTGGGCCAGCGCTGTCTGCAGCATCGCCAGTAACAAACGCAAACATGTCGGTCCTTCACTGGAAGTAAATCTCACCACATCGCTGTAAGTTCACAGACATAGACATACACATAGAAAATAGGTGCAGGAGTAAGCCATTCGGCCCTTCGAGCCTGTACCGCCATTCTATATGATCATGGCTGATCATCCAACTCAATATCCTGTACCTGCCTTCTCTCCATACCCCCTGATCCCCTTAGTCACAAGGGCCACATCTAACTCCCTCTTAAATATTGCCAATGAACCGGCCTCAACTACCTTCTGTGGCAGAGAGTTCCACAGATTCACGACTCTCTGTGTGAGAAATGTTTTTCTCATCTCGGTCCTAAAAGATTTCCCCCTTATCCTTAAACGGTGACCCCTTGTTCTGGACTTCCCCAACATCGGGAACAATCTTCCTGCATCTAGCCTGCCCAACCCCCTAAGAATGTTGTACGTTTCTGTAAGATCCCCCCTCAATCTTCTAAATTCTAGCGAGTACAAGCCGAGCCTATCCAGTCTTTCTTCATATGAAAGTCCTGACATCTCAGGAATCAGTCTGGTGAACCTTCTCTGTACTCCCTCTATGGCAAGAATGTCTTTCCTCAGATTAGGACACCAAAACTGTACGTAATACAGTGAATTTACTTATAACCATTCCCCTCCCCCCTTCATGTCTACCGTGTGTATGCTGTTTACACATGAAGGTATCAGGAATACAAATAATTCCATTTCAATTTAACCATATTTTGTTTACCATACGTCAGTTAACTTATGTTTAGAAGGTACACAAAATTGCTGGATAAACTCAGCGGGTGCAGCAGCATCTATGGAGCGAAGGAATTAGGCGACGTTTCGGGCCGAAACACTTCTTCAGACTATTTCGGCTGTCGGTCTGAAGAAGGGTTTCGGCCCGAAACGTCACCTATTTCCTTCGCTCCATAAATGCTGCTGCACCTATGCCAGCGTGAGTTTCTCCAGCAATTTTGTGTACCTTCGATCTTCCAGCATCTGCAGTTCCTTCTTGACAACTTATGTTTAGATTTCGGTTTATTATTTAAAGTGTACCGAGGTACAACACAAATATGCACAGAGCAAAGGTACAACATTGGACTGAATAATGGTGTCAATAATGGCGGCGCCTGCATGTGTGAGGAATGCAGGAAGATCCTCACTGTGCAGTTGCATATTCGACAAATAAACCTCCCCTGAACCAGTGATTGAAATTGTGCTCCACATCCGGTAACAGACAAAATAAGCCACACTCTGGTTTTGTTATCCTCCATTTTACCAGGAAGTGAATCCTTCTTGTCTGTTACCCCGCAGACAGTGAGACTACACATTTCATTGTTTAGACATTTGATTTTAAATGTTCAAGGCCTGTACCTGAACAGATGATTTCAACGTCCCGTTTGTGTCCACACCCACGCTGACCAACAACAGGTCCCGAACCATTTCCGAAGTGGGTTGAGAGGGAAACTTCTATTCTGCTCCCACAGCCCAGTTCTTCACAGACACGATCACCAGTTGGTATTGACCAGGACATATCTCCACACAATGAACTCCAAGTTCCATCCGTGAAGAGCTCCAACCGCCCTCCACAGGGACCACTTCCTCCCTCCAATCTGGGTTTCCGAGGTCCTGTAAATCAGAAGGAAAGTGTTTTCAATCTTATAAACACACATAGAAACATAGAAACATAGAAATTAGGTGCAGGAGTAGGCCATTCGGCCCTTCGAGCCTGCACCGCCATTCAATATGATCATGGCTGATCATCCAACTCAGTATCCCGTACCTGCCTTCTCTCCATACCCCCTGATCCCCTTAGCCACAAGGGCCACATCTAACTCCCTCTTAAATATAGCCAATGAACTGGCCTCAACTACCCTCTGTGGCAGAGAGTTCCAGAGATTCACCACTCTCTGTATGAAAAAAGTTCTTCTCATCCCGATTTTAAAGGATTTCCCCCTTATCCTTCAGCTGTGACCCCTTGTCCTGGACTTCCCTAACATCGGGAACAATCTTCCTGCATCTAGCCTGTCCAACCCGTTAAGAATTTTGTAAGTTTCTATAAGATCCCCTCTCAATCTTCTAAATTCTAGAGAGTATAAACCAAGTCTATCCAGTCTTTCTTCATAAGACAGTCCTGACATCCCAGGAATCAGTCTGGCGAACCTTCTCTGCACTCCCTCTATGGCAATAATGTCCTTCCTCAGATTTGGAGACCAAAACTGTACGCAATACTCCAGGTGTGGTCTCACCAAGACCCTGTACAACTGCAGTAGTACCTCCCTGCTCCTATACTCAAATTCTTTTGCAATGAAAGCTAACGGGAGTGCAACACGTTGCACTCCCTTCCCAATATATTTAGTGTAAATTCTATACAAATAAATACCACAAATAAACACAACCCCAAAACCCATCGCCCGGAATGAGCGCTTGGAATATTGCCATGATCACAGAGGGGGTCTGAAACAAGAAATGATTCATGTCGCTATAATTGTCATCTGGTGGAAAATATCATCTCATTGGATGACGTCACAGGATTGTGCAACTAACTTTCAAGAACAATGTTGAAGCAAATATTAGTAGATTACTAAAGGGGTGATTTTATAGAGATATAGATGGTCATGTGTTGAACTGACAGGGTGAATGCACAATCTTTTCACCCAGATTAGAGGAATCCAGAACCAGAGGGCACAGTTTTAAGAAGGGGGGGGGGGGGGGGGGGGGGATTTCATAGGAACCTGGAGGGGCAATATGTATACACAAAGGCTGGTCGGTTTGTGGAACTAGTTGCCGGATGACAGCGTTGAGGCGGGTAATACCATCATCAATTCTGATAAAATGTTGTGCATGTAAAGGGTTAATTTTCTTTCGCCTTCCACAGATGACAGCATCTGTCGTCCCATCAATCCGCCAAAACATCGGCAGCATCGGGATTAATTTCACAAAACGGCAATCGGACAATCCGGGTTATTTGACCTGCGGATATTTTTCAGAAACCAACAAACCGGCCTGGAGGGAAGACACAGAATGCATGTTTTACCTGTGCAGACAACGCCGGCATCATAAGCGTGCGTATCGTTGTAGTGACTCCATCGTGCTGATCTACATTCCCGTAGAGCACTCTCGCTCCCGCTGCATTGAACATTCCCCGTCACAATGGGTCCGGACCCTTCCCCAAAGTGAGCCCTGCTCGGCGCTGCCAGCGCGGCCCCGCAGCTCAGCTCCCGGCAAACCACAGCGGCGTCACGCAGGTCCCATGTACCATCATCATACACAGTTCCCCATTGTCTCATGTAGTGAATCTCCAGTCGTCCGGCGCACCGACTGCCGCCATTCACCAGCCGTAACTTCACACTTTCTGTAAAACAGCAGAAAACCCAACACCGCAGGTTACACTGGATTCATTCCGCGGCCACCCTGCGCTCTCCCGCCCCTCATTCCGCAGTCAACGTGGGCCATGCGATCTTCCCTGGCGATATCTTGCCTGGGACCAGACCCCAGAAAGGCTGGAGTCCGCGCAGTCATGGAGAAACCAGGAGTGGACAGGTCAGCGCTGCCCCACCAGTATCCCAGGATCAACTAGTGGGTGATGGGCGAGGCTGCTACATTCTACAGCGCAGCGGGACAGGCAGCAGCATCTCTGGAGAGAAGGAATGGGTGACGTTCAGCGACCTCGACCCGATACATCACCCATTCCTTCTCTCCAGAGATGCTGCCTGTCCCGCTGAGTTACTCCAGCTTTTTGTGTCTATCTTAGGTTTAAACCAGCAACTGCAGTTCCTTCCGACACATTCTGCGGCGCGTTGTGTTCAACACTGACCCGCCTGTCAGTGGGAGTCTATGGGCTGGAGACGTGAGGGGGGATTCCAAACCTCAGGGTGAAGGACAAAAGGCCCAAGGTGGGGGTTCACACTGCGCCCACCTCAACGCCGAATGGTGCGATGAACCGTGAACGTTACCCGGTCCCGACAACAGCGCGAAGGGATTGTTCAACCAGGGACCTCTCACTGCAGGTCTCTGGGCCAGCGCTGTCTGCAGCCTCGCCAGTAACAAATGCAAACATGTCGGCCTTTCAGTGGAACATAATCCCACCACTTCACTGAAATTTCACGGTGAATTTACTTGTAACCATCCCCCTCCCCCCTTCATGTCTACCGTGTTTATACTGTTTACACATTAAAGTATCAGGAATACAAATGATTCCATTTCAATTTAACCATATTTTGTTTACCATACGTCTGTTAACATGTTTAGATTTCGGTTTATTATTTACAGTGTACCGATGTACGACACAAAGCTGCACAGAGCAAAGGTACAACATTGGACTTAATAATGGTGTCAATAATGGCGGCGACTGCATGTGTGAGGAATGCAGGAAGAACCTCACTGTGCAGTTGCATATTCGACAAATAAACCTCCCCTGAACCAGATATTGAAATTGTGCTCCACATCCGGTAACATACAAAATAAGCCACACTCTGGTTATGTTATCCTCCATTTTACCAGGAAGTGAATCCTTCTTGTCTGTTACCCCGCAGACAGCGAGACTGCACATTTCATTGGTTAGACATTTCCTTTTAAATGTTCAAGGCCTGTACCTGAACAGATGATTTCAACGTCCCGTTTGTGTCCACACCCACGCTGACCAACAACAGGTCCCGAACCATTTCCGAAGTGGGTTGAGAGGGAAACTTCTATTCTGCTCCCACAGCCCAGTCCTTCACAGACACGATCACCAATTGGTATTGACCAGGACATATCTCCACACAATGAACTCCAAGTTCCATCCGTGAAGAGCTCCAACCGCCCTCCACAGGGACCACTTCCTCCCTCCAATCTGGGTTTCCGAGGTCCTGTAAATCAGAAGGAAACAGTGTTTTCAATCTTATAAACACACGTTGCACTCCATTCCCAATATATTTACTGTACATTCTATACAAATAAACACCAGAAATAAGCACAAAACCCATCGCCCGGAATGAGCGCTTGGAATATTGCCATGATGATCACAGGGGGGGGGGGGGGGGGGGGGGGGGGGGGTGAAACAAGAAATGATTCATGTCGCTATAATTGTCATCTGGTGGAAAATATCGTTTCATTGGATGACGTCACAGGATTGTGCAACTGACTTCTAAGAACAATGTTGAAGCAAATATTAGTAGATTACTAAAGGGGTGATCTTGTAGATATATAGATGATCATGAGATGAATTGATAGGGTGAATGCAGAATCTTTTCACACAGATTAGACGATTCCAAAACAAGAGGGCACAGTTTTAAGAAGGGAAGGGATAGATTTCATGGGAACCTGGAGGGGCAATATTTATACACAAAGGCTGGTCGGTTTGTGGAACTAGTTGCCGGATGACATCGTTGAGGCGGGTAATACCATCATCAATTCTGATGAAATGTTGTGCATGCAAAGGGTTAATTTTCTTTCGCCTTCCACAGATGCTGCCTGACCTGGTGATCCCTACTGTGGGGAGTCAAGTCAAGTCAAGTCAAGTCAAGTCAAGTTTATTTGTCACATACACATACGAGATGTGCAGTGAAATGAAAGTGGCAATGCTCGCGGACATTTGTGCAATAGACACACAACAAAACAACCAAACAATTTATAAACACAATCATAACACACATATTCTTTTACATAATAAATAATGGAAGGAAAAAACGTTCATTAGAGTTAGTCCCTGGTGAGATAGGCGTTTACAGTCCGAATTACCTCTGGGAAGAAACTCCTTCTTAACCTCTCCGTTCTCACCGCATGGCAACGGAGGGGGGGGGGGGGGGGGGGGGGGGGGGGAGTGAATATGAATATGCTGATATTATACTATATATGCACTTTAAATCACAATGACAGCGTCTATCGTCCCATCAATCCGCCAAAACATCGGCAGCATCGGGATCATTTTCACAAAGACGGACAATCCGGGTTATTTGACCTGCGGATATTTTGTGAACCAACAAACCCGCCTGGAGGGAAGACACAGAATGCATGTTTTACCTGTGCAGATAACGCCGGCATCATAGGCGTGCGTATCGTTGTAGTGATCCCATGGTGCTGATCTACACTCCAGTAGAGCACTCTCGCTCCCGCTGCAGTGAACATTCCACGTCACAATGGGTCCGGACCCTTCCCCAAAGTAAGCCCCGATCGGCGCTGCCAGCGCGGCCCCGCAGCTCAGCTCCCTGCAAACCACAGCGGCGTCACGCAGGTCCCATGTACCATCATCATACACAGTTCCCCATTGTCTCATGTAGTGAATCTCAAGTCGTCCGGCGCACCGACTGCCGCCATTCACCAGCCGTAACTTCACACTTTCTGTAAAACAGCAGAAAACCCAACACCGCAGGTTACACTGGATTCATTCCGCGGCCACCCTGCGCTCTCCCGCCCCTCATTCCGCAGTCAACGTGGGCCATGCGATCTACCCTGGCGATATGTTGCCTGGGACCAGGCCCCAGAAAGGTTGGAGTCCGCGCAGTCATGGTGAAACCAGGAGTGGACAGGTCAGCGCTGCCCCACCAGTATCCCAGGATCAACTAGCGGGTGATGGGCGAGGCTGCTACATTCTACAGCGCAGCGGGACAGGCAACAGCATCTCTGGAGAGAAGGAATGGGTGACGTTCCGCGACCTCGACCCGATACATCACCCATTCCTTCTCTCCAGAGATGCTGCCCGTCCGGCTGAGTTACTCCAGCTTTTTGTGTCTATTTTATGTGTAAACCAGCAACTGCAGTTCCTTCCGACACATTCTGCGGCGCGTTGTGTTCAACACTGCCTGGCCTGTCAGCGAGAGTCTATGGGCTGGAGGCGTGAGGGCGGATTCCAAACCTCAGGGTGAAGGACAACAGGCTCAAGGTGGGGGTTCACACAGAGCCCACCTCAACGCCGTGTGGTGCAATGGACCGTGAATGTTACCCGGTCTCTACAACAGCGCGAAGGGATTGTACAACCAGGGACCTCTCGCTGCAGATCTATGAGCCAGCGCTGTCTGCAGCATCTTCAGAAACAAACGCAAACATGTCGGCCTTTCAGTTGAACTAAATCTCACCACATCGCGGAAAGTTCACAGTGAATTTACTTATAACGTATAACTTATTTATTTACAAGAAGGGGATGAATATTCTGCAGCGTGACTTTAGAGAGCTCGGAAAAATGCTGAAAACCACGATCTCCAGGGTTTTTATCTCCGGTTTGCTTCCAGTTCCCCGTGCTGGCGAGAGTAGGAACAGGGAGATACGGGACCTGAACGTGTGGCTGAGGAACTGGTGCACGGGGCAGGGATTTAGATTCTTAGATTACTGGGATCTGTTTTGGAGTAAGGGGGGACTGAAACAAGGGACGGATTGCATCTTAACAGGCGGGGGACCAGCATTCTGGCAGGCAGGTTTGCCACTGCTACACGGGTGGTTTTAAACTGAATAAGGGGGGTGGGGTGTCAAATGGAATAGTCGAGGATGGAGTTAAAGGGAAAGGGTTTCTTAAATGTGTGAGCGGAGAGACAGAGGAGTCTAAAATGAGGGTAGAAGAAATAGGTAGCAAGGTGAAAAGTAAAAGTGGCAGGCAGACAAAACCAGGGCAAAAATCAAAAAGGGCCACTTTTCAACATGATTGTATAAGGGGTAAGAGCGTTGTAAAAACAAGCCTGAAGGCTTTGTGTCTCAATGCAAGGAGCATTCGTAATAAGGTGGATGAGTTGAATGTGTAGATAGCTATTAATGACTATGATATAGTTGGGATCACGGAGACATGGCTCCAGGGTGACCAAGGCTGGGAGCTGAACATCCAGGGATATTCAATATTCAGGAAGGATAGAGAGAAAAGAAAAGGAGGTGGGGTAGCGTTACTGATTAGAGAGGGGATTAATGCAATGGAAAGGAAGGACATTAGTTTGGAGGATGTGGAATCAATATGGGTAGAGCTGCGAAACTCTAAGGGGCAGAAAACGCTGGTGGAAGTTGTGTACAGGCCACCTAACAGTAGTAGTGGAGTTGGGGATGGCATCAAACAGGAAATTAGAAATGTGTGCAACAAAGGTAAAACAGTTATAATGGATGACTTCAATCTACATATAGATTGGGCGAATCAAATTGGCAGGGGTGCCGAGAAAGAGGATTTCTTGGAATGTATACGGGATAGTTTTCTAAACCAACATGTAGTGGAACCAACGAGAGAGCAGGCTATTTTAGACTTGGTATTGAGTAATGTGGAAGGGTTAGTTAGCAGTCTTGTAGTGCGTGGCCCCTTGGGCAAGAGTGACCAAAATATGGTTGAGTTCTGCATTAGGATGGAGCGTGACATTGTTAATTCAGAAACAAGGGTCCTGAACTTAAAGAAACTTTGACGGTATGAGACGTGAATTGGCCAAGATAGACTAGCAATTGATTCTTAAAGGGTTGACGGTGGATATGCAATGGAAGGCATTTAAAGACTGCATGGATGAACTACAACAATTGTTCATCCCAGTTTGGCAAAAAAAAAATCAGGGAAGGTAGTACATCCGTGGATAACAAGGGAAATCAGGGATAGTATCAAAACAAAAGATGAAGCATACAAATTAGCCAGATAAAGCAGTCTACAAGAAGACTGGGAGAAATTCAGAGTCCAACAGAGGAGGACAAAGGGCGTAATTAGGATAGGGGTAATGGATTATGAAAGAAAACTGGCAGGGACCATAAAAACTGACTGCAAAAGGAAGACATAAATAATATTCCGGAAATAGCAGGGGACCGGGGGTTAAATGAGATGGAGGAACTGAGTGAAATCCAGGTTAGCCGGGAAGTGGTGTAAGGTAAATTGAATGGATTAAAGGCCGATAAATCCCCAGGGCCAGATAGGCTGCATCCCAGAGTACTTAAGGAAGTAGCCCCAGAAATAGTGGATGCATTAGTGATAATTTTTCAGAACTCTTTAGATTCTAGAGTAGTTCCTGAGGATTGGAGGGTAGCTAATGTAACCCCACTTTTTAAAAAGGGAGAGAGAGAGAAAACGGGGAATAACAGACCAGTTAGTCTAACATCGGTAGTGGGGAAACTGCTAGAATCAGTTATTAAAGATGGGATAGCGGCACATTGGGAAAGTGGTTAAATCATTGGACAAAGTCAGCATGGATTTATGAAAAGTAAATCATGTCTGACGAATCTTTCGAGGATGTAACTAGTAGAGTGGATAAGGGAGAACCAGTGGATGTGTTATATCTGGACTTTCAGAAGGCTTTTGACAAGATCCCACATAAGAGATTAGTATGCAAACTTAAAGCACACGGCATTGGGGGTTCAGTATTGATGTGGACAGAGAACTGGCTGGCAGACAGGAAGCAAAGAGTAGGAGTAAACGGGTACTTTTCACAATGGCAGGCAGTGACTAGTGAGGTACCGCAAGGATCAGTGCCGGGACCCCAGCTATTTACAATATATATTAATGATTTGGACGAGGGAATTGAATGCAACATCTCCAAGTTTGCGGATGACACTAAGCTAGGGGGCAGTGTTAGGTGTGAAGAGGATGCAAGGAGGCTGCAAGGTGACTTGGATAGGGTGGGTGAGTGGGCAAATGCATGGCAGATGCAGTATAATGTGGATAAATGTGAGGTTATCCACTTTGGTGGCAAAAACAGGAAAGTAGACTATTGTCTGAATGGTGGCCGATTAGGAAAAGGGGAGATGCAACGAGACCTGGGTGTCATGGTACACCAGGCATTGAAAGTAGGCATGCAGGTGCAGCAGACAGTGAAGAAAGCGAATGGTATGTTAGCATTCATACCAAAATGATTTGAGTATAGGAGCAGGGAGGTTCTACTGCAGTTGTACAGGGTTTTGGTAAGACCACACCTGAAGTATTGTGTACAGTTTTGGTCTCCTAATCTGAGGAAAGACATTCTTGCCATAGGAGGAGTACAGAGAAGGTTGATTCCTGAGATGTCAGGACTTTCATATGAAGAAAGACTGGATAGACTCGGATTGTACTCGCTAGAATTTAGAAGATTGAGGGTGGATATTATAGAAACTTACAAAATTCTTAAGGAGTTGGACAGGCTAGATACAGGAAGATTGTTCCCGATGTTGAGGAACTCCAGAACAAGGGGTTACAGTTTAAGGATGAGGGGGAAGTCTTTTAGGACCGAAATGAGGAAAACATTTTTCACACAGAGAGTGGTGAAGCTCTGGAATTCTCTGCCACAGAAGGTAGTTGAGGCCAGTTCATTGGCTATATTTAAGAGGAAGTTAGATGTGGCCCTTGTGGCTAAAGGGATCAGGGGTATGGAGATAAGGTAGGTACAGGATACTGAGTTGGATGATCAGCTTTGATCATATCATAATGGCGGTGCACGCTCGAAGGGCCGAGAGGCCTACTCTTGCACCTGTTTGCTATGTTTCTATGTTTCTAACCATTCCCCTCCCGCTTTCGTGTCTTCCCTGTTATGCTGTTTACACATGAAAGTATCAGGAATACAAATGATTTCATTTCAATTTAACCATATTTTGTTTACCATACGTCAGTTAACTTATGTTTAGATTTATTATTATTTAACGTGTACCGAGGTACAACACAAAGCTGCACAGAGCAAAGGTACAACATTGGACTGAATAATGGTGTCAATAATGGCGGCGCCTGCATGTGTGAGGAATGCAGGAAGAACCTCACTGTGCAGTTGCATATTCGACAATAAACCTCCCCTGAACCAGTGATTGAAATTGTGCTCCACATCCGGTAACATACAAAATAAGCCACACTCTGGTTATGTTATCCTCCATTTTACCAGGAAGTGAATCCTTCTTGTCTGTTACCACGCAGACAGCGAGACTGTGCCTTTCAGTGGTTAGACATTTGCTTTTAAATGTTCAACGCCTGTACCGGAACAGATGATTTCAACGTCCCGTTTGTGTCCACACCCACGCTGACCAACAACAGGTCCCGAACCATTTCCGAAGGGGGTTGAGAGGGAAACTTCTATTTTGCTCCCACAACCCAGTTCTTCACAGACATGATCACCAATTGTTATTAACCAGGACATATCCCCACACAATGAACTCCAAGTTCCATTCATGAAGAGCTCCAACCGCCCTCCACAGGGACCACTTCCTCCCTCCAATAACCATATAACCATATAACAATTACAGCACAGAAACAGGCCATCTCGGCCATTCAAGTCCGTGCCGAACACCTACTCTCACCGAGTCCCATCTACCTGCATTCAGACCATAACCCTCTATTCCTTTCCCGTCCATATACCTATCCAATTTATTTTTAAATTATAAAATCGAACCTGCCTCCACCACTGGAAGCTCATTCCACACAGCTACCGATGTAAAGACGTTCCCTCTCATATTACCCCTAAATTTCTGTCCCTTCATTCTCAAATCATGTCCTCTTGTTTGAACCTTCCCTACTCTCAATGGGAAAAGCTTATCCACGTCAACTGTCTATCCCTCTCATCATTTTAAAGACCTCTATCAAGTCCCCCCTTAACCTTCTGCGCTCCAGAGAATAAAGACCTAACTTGTTCAACCTTTCTCTGTAACTTAGTTGCTGAACCCCAGGCAACATTCTAGTAAATCTCCTCTGTACTCTGTATTTTGTTGACATCCTTCCTATAATTAGGCGACCAAAATTGTACACCATACTCCAGAATTGGCCTCACCAATGCCTTGTACAATTTTAACATTACATCCCAGCTTCTGTACTCAATGCTCTGATTTATAAAGGCCAGCACACCAAAAGCTTTCTTTACCACCCTATATTCATGAGATTCCACCTTCAGGGAACTATGCACAGTTATTCCTGGATTCCTCTGTTCAACTGCATTCCTCAATTCGCTACCATTTACCATGTACGTCTTATTTTGATTTGTCCTGCCAAGATGTAGCACCTCGCACTTATCAGCATTAAAATCCATCTGCCATCTTTCAGCCCTCTCTTCCAAATGGCCTAAATCTCTCTGTAGACTTTGAAAATCTACTTCATTATCCACAACCCCACCTATTTTAGTATCATCGGCATACTTACTAATCCAATTTACCACACCATCATCCAGATCATTGATGTATATGACAAACAACAGTGGACCCAACACAGATCCCTGTGGCACCCCACTAGTCACTGGCCTCCAACCTGACAAACAGCCATCCACCATTACTCTCTGGCATCTCCCATTCAGCCACTGTTGAATCCATCATGCTACTCCACCATTAATACCCAACATTTGAATCTTCTTAACCAACCTTCCATTTGGAACCTTGTCAACGGCCTTACTGAAGTCCATATATACAACATCCACTGCTTTACCCTCATCAATTTCCCTAGTAACCTCTTCAAACAAATCAAGAAGTTTAGATAAATGTGTCCTTCCAGGCACAAATCCATGTTGACTGTTCCTAATTAGACCCTGTTTCTCCAGATGATTATATATATAAGCTCTAAGTATCCTTTCCATTAATTTTCCCACCACTGACATCAAACTAACAGGTCAATAAATGCTAGGTTTACTCTTAGAACCGTTTTTAAACAATGGAACAACATGCGCAGTACGCCAATCCTCCGGCACTATTCCCGTTACTAATGACATTTGAAATATTTCTGTCATAGCCCCGGCTATTTCTGCACTAACTTCCCTCAATGTCCTAGGGAATATCCTGTCAGGACCTGGAGACTTATCCACTTTTATATTTTTCAAACGTGTCTGTACTTCGTCTTCTTTGAATCTCATAGTTTCCATCGCTACTCTACTTGTTTCCCTAACCTCACATAATTCAATATCCTTCTCCTTGGTGAATACCGAAGAAAATAAATTGTTCTATATCTCCCCCATGTATTTTGGCTCTGCAGATAGCTGTCCACTCTGACTCTCTAATGGACCAATTTTATCCCTCGTTATCCTTTTGCTATTAATATAGCTGTATAAATCCTTTGGATTTACTTTCACCTTACTTACCAAAGCAACCGAGCTCCTATAAATCAGAAGGTAGCTGTTTTCAATCTTAAAAAAAAACACGTTGCACTCCCTTTCCAATATATTTATTGTAAATTCTATACAAATAAACACAACCCAAAAATCCATCGCCCGAAATGTGCGCTTGGAGTATTGCCATGATCACAGAGGGGGTGTGAAACAAGAAATGATTCATGTCGCTATGAATTGTCATCTGGTGGAAAATATCGTCTCATTGGACGAGGTCACACGATTGTGCAATTAACTTCCAAGAACAATGTTGAAGCAAATATTAGTAGATTACTAAAGGGGTGAATATGCTGAATATTATACTATATATGCACTCTAAATCACAATGACAGCGTCTGTCGTCCCATCAATCCGCCAAAACATCGGCAGCATCGGGATCATTTTCACAAAGACGGACAATCCGGGTTATTTGTCCTGCGGATATTTTGTGAACCAACAAACCCGCCTGGAGGGAAGACACAGAATGCATGTTTTACCTGTGCAGACAACGCCGGCATCATAAGCGTGGGTATCGTTGTAGTGATCCCATGGTGCTGATCTACACTCCCGTAGAGCACTCTCGTTCCCGCTGCATTGAACATCCCACGTCACAATGGGTCCGGACCCTTCCCCAAAGTGAGCCCAGCTCGGCGCTGCCAGCGCGGCCCCGCAGCCCAGCTCCCGGCAAACCACAGCGGCGTCAGGCAGGTCCCAGTCATAGCCCCACACTGTTCCCCACCGTCTCATGTAGTGAATCTCCAGTCGTCCCGCGCACCGACTGCCGCCATTCACCAGCCGTAACTTCACACTTTCTGTAAAACAGCAGAAAACCCGACACCGCAGGTTACACTGGATTCATTCCGCGGCCACCCTGCGCTCTCCCGCCCCTTATTCCGCAGTCAACGCGGGCCATGCGATCTTCCCTGGCGATATGTTGCCTGGGACCAGACCCCTGAAAGGTTGGAGTCCGCGCAGTCATGGTGAAACCAGGAGTGGACAGGTCAGCGCTGCCCCACCAGTATCCCAGGATCAACTAGTGGGTGATGGGCGAGGCTGCTACATTCTACAGCGCAGCGGGACAGGCAGCAGCATCTCTGGAGAGAAGGAATGGGTGACGTTCCGCGACCACGACCCGATACATCACCCATTCCTTCTCTCCAGAGATGCTGCCTGTCCCGCTGAGTTACTCCAGCTTTTTGTGTCCATCTCCAGTTTAAACCAGCAACTGCAGTTCCTTCCGACACATTCTGCGGCGCGTTGTGTTCAACACTACCTGGCGTGTCAGCGAGAGTCTATGGGCTGGAGGCGTGAGGGCGGATTCCAAACCTCAGGGTGAAGGACATAGAAACATAGAAACATCGAAATTAGGTGCAGGAGTAGGCCATTCGGCCCTTCGAGCCTGCACCGCCATTCAATATGATCATGGCTGATCATCCAACTCAGTATCCAGTACCTGCCTTCTCTCCATACCCCCTGATCCCCTTAGCCACAAGGGCCACATCTAACTCCCTCTTAAATATAGCCAATGAACTGGCCTCAACTACCATCTGTGGCAGAGAGTTCCAGAGATTCACCACTCTCTGCGTAAAAAAAGTTCTTCTCATCTCGGTTTTAAAGGATTTCCCCCTTATCCTTAAGCTGTGACCCCCTGTCCTGGACTTCCTTAACATCGGGAACAATCTCCCTGCATCTAGCCTGTCCAACCCCTTAAGAATTTTGTAAGTTTCTATAAGATCCCCCTCTCAATCTCCTAAATTCTAGAGAGTATAAACCAAGTCTATCCAGTCTTTCTTCATAAGACAGTCCTGACATCCCAGGAATCAGTCTGGTGAACCGTCTCTGTACTCCCTCTATGGCAATAATGTCCTTCCTCAGATTTGGAGACCAAAACTGTATGCAATACTCCAGGTGTGGTCTCACCAAGACCCTGTACAACTGCAGTAGAACCTCCCTGCTCCTATACTCAAATCCTTTTGCAATGAAAGCTAACATACCAATTGCTTTCTTTTCTGCCTGCTGCACCTGCATGCCTATCTTCAATGACTGGTGTACCATGACACCCAGGTCTCGCTGCATCTCCCCCTTTCCCAATTGGCCACCATTTAGATAATAGTCTGCTTTCCCGTGTTTGCCACCAAAATGGATAACCTCACATTTATCCACATTATACTGCATCTGCCAAACATTTGCCCACTCACCCAGGCTATCCAAGTCACCTTGCAGTCTCCTAGCATCCTCCTCATAGATAACACTGCCCCCCAGCTTAGTGTCATCCGCAAACCTGGAGATATTGCCTTCAATTCCCTCATCCAGATCATTAATATATATTGTAAATAGCTGGGGTCCCAGTACTGAGCCTTGCGGTACCCCACTAGTCACTGCCTGCCATTGTGAAAAGGACCCGTTTACTCCTACTCTTTGCTTCCTTTTTGCCAGCCAGTTCTCTATCCACATCAATACTGAACCCCCAATGCCTTGTGCTTTACGTTTGTATACTAATCTCTTATGTGGGACCTTGTCGAAAGCCTTCTGGAAGTCCAGATCCACCACATCCACTGGTTCTCCCCTATCCACGCTACACGTTACATCCTCGAAAAATTCTATAAGATTCGTCAGACATGATTTACCTTTTGTAAATCTTTGCTGACTTTGTCCAATGATTTCACCACTTTCCAAATGTGCTGCTATCCCATTTTTAATATCTGACTCTAGCAGTTTCCCCACTACCGATGTTAGACTGGTCTGTAATTCCCCATTTTCTCTCTCCCTCCCTTCTTAAAAAAGTGGGGTTACGTTTGCTACCCGCCAATCTTCAGGAACTACTCCAGAATCTAAAGAGTTTTGAAAGATTATTACTAATGCATCCACTATTTCTGGAGCTACTTCCTTAAGTACTCTGGGATGCAGCCTATCTGGCCCTGGGGATTTATCGGCCTTTAATCCATTCAATTTGGATCAACAGGCTCAAGGTGGGGGTTCACACAGACCCCTCCTCAACGCCGTGTGGTGCAATGAACCGTGAATGTTACCCGGTCTCTACAACAGTGCGAAGGGATTGTTCAACCAGGGACCTCTCGCTGCAGATCTATGAGCCAGCGCTGTCTGCAGCATCTTCAGAAACAAACGCAAACATGTCGGCCTTTCAGTTGAACTAAATCTCACCACATCGCTGAAAGTTCACAGTGAATTTACTTATAACTTATTTATTTATAAGAAGGGGATGAATCTTCTGCAGCCTGACTTTACAGAGCTCGGAAAAATGCTGCAAACCTGGATCTCCAGGGTTGTTATCACCGGTTTGCTTCCAGTTCCTCGTGCTGGCGAGAGTAGGAACAGGGAGATATGGGACCTGAATGTGTGGCTGAGGAACTGGTGCACGGGGCAGGGATTTAGATTCTTAGATCACTGGGATCTGTTTTGGGTAAGGGGGGGATTGCATCTTAACAGGTGTGGGACCAGCATTCTGGCAGGCAGGTTTGCCACTGCTACACGGGTGGTTTTAAACTGAATAAGGCAGGTGTGGTGTCAAATGGAATAGTCGAGGATGGAGTTCAAGGGAAAGGTTTTCTTAAATGTGTGAGCGGAGAGACAGAGGGGTCTAAAATGAGGGTAGAAGCAATAGGTAGCAAGGTGAAAAGTAAAAGTGGCAGGCAGACAAAACCAGGGCAAAAATCAAAAAGGGCCACTTTTCAACATGATTGTATAAGGGGTAAGAGCGTTGTAAAAACAAGCCTGAAGGCTTTGTGTCTCAATGCAAGGAGCATTCGTAATAAGGTGGATGAGTTGAATGTGCAGATGTCTATTAATCACTATGATATAGTTGGGATCACCAAGACATGGATTAACGCAATGGAAAGGAAGGACATTAGCTTGGAGGATGTGGAATCAATGTGGGTAGAGCTGCGAAACTCTAAGGGGCAGAAAACGCTAGTGGGAGTTGTGTACAGGCCACCTAACAGTAGTAGTGGAATTGGGGATGGCGTCAAACAGGAAATTAGAAATGTGTGCAACAAAGGCAAAACAGTTATAATGGGTGACTTCAATCTACATATAGATTGGGTGAATCAAATTGGCAGGGGTGCTGAGGAAGAGGATTTCTTGGAATGTATACGGAATAGTTTTCTAAACCAACATGTAGTGGAACCAACGAGAGAGCTGGCTATTTTAGACTGGGTATTGAGTAATGAGGAAGGGTTAGTTAGCAGTCTTGTAGTACGTGGCCCTTTGGGCAAGAGTGACCATAATATGGTTGAGTTCTTCATTAGGATGGAGAGTGACATTGTTAATTCAGAAACAAGGGTCCTGAACTTAAAGAAACTTTGACGGTATGAGACATGAATTGGCCAAGATAGACTAGCAATTGATTCTTAAAGGGTTGACGGTGGATATGCAATGGAAGACATTTAAAGACTGCATGGATGAACTACAACAATTGTTCATCCCAGTTTGACAAAAGAATAAATCAGGGAAGGTAGTGCATCCGTGGATAACAAGGGGAATCAGGGATAGTATCAAAACAAAAGATGAAGCATACAAATTAGCCAGATAAAGCAGTCTACAAGAAGACTGGGAGAAATTCAGTCCAACAGAGGAGGACAAAGGGCGTAATTAGGATAGGGGTAATAGATTATGAAATAACTCTGGCAGGGAACATAAAAACTGACTGCAAAAGTTTTTATAGATATGGGAAGAGAAAAAGATTAGGTAAAACAAATGTAGGTCCCTTGCAGTCAGAAACAGGTGAGTTGATCATGGGGAACAAGGACATGGCTGGCCAATTGAATAACTACTTTGGTTCTGCCTTCACTAAGGAAGACATAAATAATATTCCGGAAATAGCAGGGATCCGGGGGTCAAATGAGATGGAGGAACTGAGTGAAATCCAGGTTAGCCAGGAAGTGGTGTAAGGTAAATTGAATGGATTAAAGGTGAAGTGAAGGCGGCGCTGTTCTGGCGGCAGCCATGGCAGCAGCGCGACAGCCTTTCAATTTTATTTTTATTTTTAGTATGTTTTAAAGTGTGTATTTAGTGGGGTTTTTTGTGTTTGTGTGGGGGGGTGGTGTGTGGGTGGTGTAAGAGGGGGGGGGGGGGGGGGGGGGGGGAGTGGGAAACTGCTTCGGTCGCCTCCTCCATGGAGAGGCGACTTTTTCCAGGTCGCCTCCCCCGTGGCCTACCATCAAGGATCGGCGAGGTCTTTCCCGGAGACGTGCCCAGGGCTTCAGCGGCAGGCGCAGCGTGGACTCGGCGTGGAGAGGGTGAGCCCTCGCTGGGGCTCGCTCGAGGGGAGTGCTCCGTTTCACTGGCCCGGGGCAGCCGTCAGCCTGAAGCCACGCGCGGTCTGCAGAGTTCCAGCTGGTGCGGCGTCTACAGCCCGGGCGGGATCCCTCGTGGGGGACCCGAGGGAAGAAGAAGCCGCCATTGCCGGCCCATGGATAACTTCTACCGCGGGCCCTGCATGGACTTACCATCACCCCTGGAGGGGAGCTTCGACCGCCGGCCCTGCAGTCTACGTTGCTTCTGGCTGCGGCGGGGACTTTAAATCTCAACCGCCGCCCTGCGGCCTACACAATCTTGAAGCCGCGGTCTCCGGTGAGGAAAGACCGATCCTGGACTGGACTCTGGACTCTGGTCTTGTCCACGGCGGGGGGGGGGGGGGGGGAATGCAGGAGGACGGCCAATTTTTTTTGGATGTTTATGTTACATGTTGTGTCCTGTTTATGCATTTTATTATTTTGTTAACCCATCTTTATGCTTTGTATGGAACTGATTTTTAAATTATGTATATACCCCATGATCCCTTTAGCCACGATTTTTAAATTATGTACATACCCCCTGATCCCTTTGGCCACGAAGGCCACATCTAACTTCCTCTTAAATATAGCCAATGAACTGGCCTCAACTACCCTCTGTGGCAGAGAATTCCAGAGCTTTACCACTCTCTGTGTGAAAAATGTTTTCCTCATTTCGGTCCTAAAAGATTTCCCCCTCATCCTTAAACTGTGACCCCTTGTTCTGGACTTCCTCAACATCGGGAACAATCTTCCTGTATCTAGCCTGTCCAACCCCTTAAGAATTTTGTAAGTTTCTATAAGATCCACCCTCAATCTTTTAAATTCTAGCGAGTACAAGCCGAGTCTATCCAGTCTTTCTTCATATGAAAGTCCTGACATCTCAGGAATCAGTCTGGTGAACCTTCTCTGTACTCCTTCTATGGCAAGAATGTCTTTCCTCAGATTAGGAGACCAAAACTGTACACAATACTTCAGGTGTGGTCTCACCAAGACCCTGTACAGCTGCAATAGAACCTCCCTGCTCCTATACTCAAATCCTTTTGCTATGAATGCTAACATACCATTCACTTTCTTCACTGCCTGCTGCACCTGCATGCCTACTTTCAATGCCTGGTGTACCATGACACCCAGGTGTCGTTGCATCTCCCCTTTTCCTAATCGGCCACCATTCAGATAATAGTCTACTTTCCTGTTTTGCCACCAAAGTGGATAACCTCACATTTATCCACAGTATACTGCATCTGCCATGCATTTGCCCACTCACCCAGCCTATCCAAGTCACCTTGCAGCCTCCTAGCATCTTCTTCATACCTAACACTGCCCCCCAGCTTAGTGTCATCCGCAAACTTGGAGATGTTGCTTTCAATTCCCTCGTCCAAATCATTAATATATATTGTAAATAGCTGGGGTCCCGGCACTGATCCTTGCGGTACCTCACTAGTCACTGCCTGCCATTGTGAAAAGGACCCGTTTACTCCTACTCTTTGCTTCCTGTCTGCCAGCCAGTTCTCTATCCACATCAATACTGAACCTCCAATACCGTGTGCTTTAAGTTTGTATACTAATCTCTTATGTGGGATCTTGTCAAAAGCCTTCTGAAAGTCCAGATATAACACATCCACTGGTTCTCCCTTATCCACTCTACTAGTTACATCCTCGAAAGATTCGTCAGACATGATTTACTTTTCATAAATCCATGCTGACTTTGTCCCATGATTTCACCACTTTCCAAATGTGTTGTTATCCCATCTTTAATAACTGATTCTAGCAGTTTCCCGACTACCGATGTTAGACTAACTGGTCTGTTATTCCCTTTTTTCTCTCTGTCTCTCCCTTTTTAAAAAGTGGGGTTACATTAGCTCCCCTCCAATCCTCAGGAACTACTCTAGAATCTAAAGAGTTTTGAAAAATTATCACTAATGCATCCACTATTTCTGAGGCTACTTCCTTAAGTACTCTGGGATGCAACCTATCTGGCCCTGGGGATTTATCGGCCTTTATAATAATAATAATAATAATAATAAGTTTATTTATATAGCACATTTATAGTCAATTTTCATTTGACCTGCGGATATTTTATGAACCAACAAACCCGCCTGGAGGGAAGACACAGAATGCATGTTTTACCTGTGCAGACAACGCCGGCATCATAGGCGTGCGTATCGTTGTCGTGACCCCATGGTGCTGATATACACTCCCGTAGAGCACTCTCGTTCCCGCTGCAGTGAACATCCCACGTCACAATGGGTCCGGACCCTTCCCCAAAGTGAGCCCCGATCGGCGCTGCCAGCGCGGCCCCGCAGCTCAGCTCCCGGCAAACCACAGCGGCGTCACGCAGGTCCCATGTACCATCATCATACACAGTTCCCCATAGTCTCATGTAGTGAATCTCCAGTCGTCCCGCGCACCGACTGCCGCCATTCACCAGCCGTAACTTCACACTTTCTGTAAAACAGCAGAAAACCCGACACCGCAGGTTACACTGGATTCATTCCGCGGCCACCCTGCGCTCTCCCGCCCCTCATTCCGCAGTCAACGTGGGCCATGCGATCTTCCCTGGCGATATGTTGCCTGGGACCAGACCCCTGAAAGGTCGGAGTCTGCGCAGTCATGGAGAAACCAGGAGTGGACAGGTTAGCGCTGCCCCACCAGTATCCCAGGATCAACTAGTCGGTGATGGGCGAGGCTGCTACATTCTACAGCGCAGCGGGACAGGCAGCAGCATCTCTGGAGAGAAGGAATGGGTGACGTTCCGCGACCTCGACCCGATACATCACCCATTCCTTCTCTCCAGAGATGCTGCCTGTCCCGCTGAGTTACTCCAGCTTTTTGTGTCTATCTTAGGTTTAAACCAGCATCTACAGTTCCTTCCGACACATTCTGCGGTGCGTTGTGTACAGCAGTGACCGGCCTGTCAGTGAGAGCCTATGGGCTGGAGGCGTGAGGGGGGATTCCAAACCTCAGGGTGAAGGACAAAAGGCTCAAGGTGAAGGACAAAAGGTGGGGGTTCACACAGCGCCGAGTGGTGAGATGAACCGTGAACGTTACCCGGTCCCGCCAACAGTGCGAAAGGATTGTTCAACCAGGGACCTCTCACTGAAGCTTGAAGGCAGCCTCTTCCCCTCATCTAGAAACGTGGACATTTGTTATCGCGCGGCCGCTGCTCCTCACCCATCCTCACCGTGAAAATAACGCAGCATTCATTACCTGATGGGTCGGCCTGGCCATCCCCGGGACTGCCTGAAAGGGGAAAACGAGAATTAGATTTCACTGGTAGGACAAAAATGCTGGAGAAACTCAGCGGGCGAGGCAGCATCGACGAACGATGGAAAAGGCGACGTTTCGGGTCGAGACCCTTCCTCAGACGCTAGATGCTGCCTCACCTGCTGAGTTTCTCCAGCATTTTTGTCCACCTTCGATTTTTCCAGCATCCAGATTTTTCTTAAACATTAGATTTCACAGGGTCTAATGGCAATGAAATGACAAACCATAACAACAGCAAACTGAGTGTCGCATTGTATTTCATGCGGAGATTTTCTGATCCTGGTGCACAGGGCGTGAAACCGCGACCCTTGAACACGTAGATAGACACTAAAAGCTGGAGTAACTCCGCGGGACAGGCAGCATCTCTGGATGGAAGGGATGGGCGATGGTTCGGGTGAAGAATGGCCTCCTCTTCAGAAGGGCCTCCACCCAAAACCTCGTTCATTTCTTCTCCCCAGAGATGCTGCCTGATCCCTCTGAGTTATTTCAGCTGTGTGTGTCTATCTTCGGTTTAAACCAGCATCTGCAGTTCCTTCCCACACCCTTGAACATGTGATGTCTTATGAAAGGGAACATTCAGTCTGGGCAGCAAAGCAGTTACAACCATGGTCCGACTGAAAGTGTATTTAGTGCGTGTTGACACCTCTGCAGACAAGGGGTGATCCCAAAGTGGCCGCAGCTTCATGAGGAGACTTCGCTTTTGTCAGCCGCTGTAGGTAGATGAAAGTGTAATGAAGTGAACCAGCAAATGGATAAAGGGCAGTAGGTTAACTCCCTGGTCAACTCGTCCCTTCCCACCCAAACCGCCCCCTCCCCGGGTACTTTCCCCCGCAACACCTGTCTCTTCACCTCCTGCATCGACTCCATCCAAGGAACCAAACTCTTTCCAGGTGAGGCAGAGGTTCACTTGCACCTCCTCCAACCTCGTCCACAGTATCCGCTGTTCCAGGTGTCAACTTCTCTACATCAGCGAGACCAAGCGCAGGCTCGGCGATCGTTTCGGTGAACACCTCAACTCAGTCCGTCATAACCTACCTGATCTCCCGGTGGCTCAGCACTTCGACTCCCCCTCCCATTCCCAATCTGACCTTTCTGTCCTGGGCCTCCTCCATTGTCAGTGAGAGGCCCAGCGCAAATCGGAGGAACAGCACCTCATATTATTCTTGGGCAGTTTACACCCCAGCGGTATGAACGTTGACTTCTCTAACTTCAGATAGCCCTTGCTTTCCCTCTCTCTATTTCATTCCTCTTCACAGTTCTCTCACCAGTCTTACTGTCTCTGCCAACATTCTCCCTTTGACCCCCCCCCCCCCCCCCCCCCCCCCCCCCCCCCCCCCCCCCCTCCCCTGACATCAGTTTGAAGAAGGGTCTCGACCCGTAACGTCGCCCATTCCTTTTCTCCAGAGACGCTGCCTCACCCGCCGAGTTACTCCAGCATTGTGTATCTTCCCGTCATTATGGACAATGACCCATGTGTCAGGAATATAAACCTGCAAATATTATCATATTTCTTTATTAACCAACGTGTGAATTTGCTTTGCTATAACACCGGTGTTAATTTCCTCTCCCGCTTCTGTGAATTACAAGGCAGAATGATTTTTGTGTGGCCGTATAACACGATATTAAATCCAAAGTGCGTTCTGAAAATAAAGTGCAAATGTGTTCTTAGTTAATCGCACTAAGTCATGTGAAACTTTCCAAGCGACCAACCAGCAAAACTGTGCAGCTCAAGTATTTTGTACATTAATCTAGAACATGCGCTCATATGTTTTTGGTAAGTGAGCCTCTGCTTCATGAACTCTGCTCTTGAATGTAATTAGATTGTGATGGAATGGTGTGGGTGGAATCATTTCAAGCACAACTCAAGGTACTGGACAGGGAAGGGCACCAAGAAACACCGAGAGAAGCTAAGTAAAAGGAGGTTGAAGAGCGAAGCCGGGTCTAACATGTCTGAAGAAGGGCCACCCATTCCTTCTCTCCAGAGATGCTGCCTGTCCCGCTGAGTTATTCCAACTTTTTGTGTCTATTTCCGTTCTTCGTGAAACTGGCTACCTGCCAGTCCCTATGTCGTATTTACTAGAATAACATGGAACCAAGAATATTGGCATTTAATTGATTAAAAGACACAGCATGAAAACGGGTTCTTCGGCCTTCTGAGCCCACCCCGACCATCGACAATCCGTTCACACGAGTTCTGTCATCCACTTTCGCGGACACTCCCCACACATTTTACAAGAGCCAAATGTCCTGCAACCCCTCAAGGCTTTGGGATGTCGGGGCATTCCGCACAGACAGCATCCGTAGTCAGGATCGAACTCGGATCTCCGGCCCTGTGAGGCGGCGGCTCTAACAGCTGCGGCACTGTGCCGCCACAGTATAAATCTCAATTCGTGAAAAATAAACCAAATTACAGATGCTGACCAAGTTCGAATGAAGTGTCATCGAGCTGAACTCTTTATAATTTGTTTCTCCGCTACACCATCCGTCTCTCTACTGACCACCCATCCACACCACTCCTGTGTAATCTCATCTTCACCAAGGTTCGTTGTGAAAATTACATTCTGCTGAACCGTTTAATTTGCAGGGACATTTGACGAGACATTTGGGATCCA
The DNA here is from genome assembly GCF_028641065.1 of Leucoraja erinaceus. Taxonomy (NCBI): domain Eukaryota; kingdom Metazoa; phylum Chordata; class Chondrichthyes; order Rajiformes; family Rajidae; genus Leucoraja; species Leucoraja erinaceus. Next base: position 911,452 of record NC_073388.1, on the reverse strand, counting down.
GCCGGCCTTTTTCATTATATTCAATATGTGTAAGTTCACCAGTCAAAAATAAATGAACCTTCACAATTACAAAAGTCTTGTGTTTCAGTGAAAATAACCTGCTTTAAAAATTGGTAACTTGGGAAATCCAACTTTACTTTTGGGATCTTTGGCCACCAGAGTTAGTCCAACTATTTGTTAAATATTGATGTCAACAGCAATGAGAATTTTTTAAAAGCGGAATAGCTTCATATTTAGATAATATTAAATGCAATGCCTATACATATTGGATTACAACCTTGTCGTGGTCGGAGAACTTGTGTGACTTAGTGACCCCTAGAGCTAAGCCAGCGGGAGATTCGTCTCCTGTTAGGGTCTCCCATGCTGGACAGGTCGAAGGGTCGAGGCGAGACGAAGAGCGATCCACTGGTCCTCCAGGTTGGAGGTTGAGCACAGGGCCAACAACCCTGTCTCGTAAAACAAATATGTTACAGAAACAGCAACTGAAGGAATCAACAAGGAATGGAGGACCTGCGTTGCTGCCCTCCATGACATGAGGCATAATAGGCAGTAAATAAGTATACATATTGTACTGTAAAACTAGTGAATAGGAACTTTAACCCGATTTACTTCACGATAACATGTCCTGTGTACACAGCGGTGTCAGCGATCAATATCAGAGACAGAAATATATTCGCGCCTCAGCCGGCAGCAGATGCAACTTGAACTGAGGTTGCAGGCTCACACAGCCCATAACTTGCAGCCTCTGATACACTCGCTGCTGCGCTCATTAAACACCCGCCGGTAAGTACCGAATTGAAAAGTCAACATTCCAGATTCTGGGGCAATTCCTTCCTAGCTGTTATCAGGCAACTGGGCCGTTGTCTCATGAGGGTGAATGCGGTCCTGACCTCCCATATATCTCGCTGGAGACGTTTGAACTATCTTTAAACTGACTGTATCGGACTTGCACGAAATGTTGTATCCTTTATCCCGTATCAGTAACAGTGGACGGCTTCATTGCAATCAAGTATAGTCTTGTCTTTGTCTAGGTAGCGCTCAACACAAACTTTTCACTATAGCTCGGTACATATCAGTAACTCGGTATTAAACAGTTTGTTTGATTGTTTGCAGCTTCCACGGGCAGAGAGGGTTCACCTATGATTACACGCTCGTCTTCGGATGGTTCTTTCCGAGTGAGAAGCTCAAGCTCAAGACAGCGACAATGCTTCATCCTCCCGACTGCCCAATAATCTTCAGCACAGCGATAAAAAGCGGTTGGTGTTGAGTTCGAGTAGAAATTGGGAAGGGATAAAGGGCGCCAACATTGAACAAAATCGATCATTTGAAGCCTGTGCAAGAATATTCTGGTGTCAAGATTTCATAAACACTGCTAAGGTATGTGCGGGGAAGAGAAACGCCGTCTCGTCAAACGGAAAGGCGTCAGCAGCCGGTCCCTAATGCATGAAATGGGGCCGATTCACACATTTAAAACCATTATAACTGTAAAATATGTAATTTGTGAAATTGCTATAATAAAATAAAAATGACGATTCCTTTGAACGGGAGATTGGTCCGATATAGAAGAGAACTGAAGGGTATAAAGTAAGTCTAGTGATGGCCAGAACACATCTCATTCGGAAACGCTGCATTTGACAAGGAATCTAATGAACAATCTAATGTAATGGAAACTGCAAAGGATTAGAAACTGGTCTATGTCATCCTTTAGGAAAAACACTGAAATGTGGATAAAATAGACGATTGAGATGGGAATAATCTTACAAAAAGTGCCAAATACATTAAACAGGATTGTATTTCTAATCTCAAAAAAATACTGTATTCTATATATTGCACGATTCATGGTAGAGAAAGTGTGGGAGGAATATTAAACATATCCCCCGTGTCGATCATTAAATTCTATGTCTACATTCCGATTGGGCTGCATCCCAGCATGGGGGAAGAGAGGAGGGGGTGGGGAGGATAATGTTTCATGAGGAGAAAAGATATTCAAGGAAATAATTGATGTAAAAGGACATAAACTGATGGCAATTGTTACCAAAGCAAAATCCCTCTTCTGGTAAATTTAGTTATCCTATGAATTTAGCGGCAGTACACAATATTATGTTCACTCTGCATAATTATTATATTTTTATACCATATCATTAAACAAAATACTGCAGCGAATAAGCCATTGAAACTGGGGCGGCACAGCGGCGTAGCTTAGAGCTGCTGCCTCACAGCGCCATGACCCTGTTCCAATGCCGAAATAGTGTGGTGTTCGCACATTCTCCCTTCGACAGTGTGGGTTTTCCTCCAGTTCCCAAAGACGTGCGGGTTGTAGGTTAATTGCCCCCTAGAATCGCCCCTAGTGAATGGGCAGCAGGTGCGATCGATGGGCCGAAGGACCTGATTCCATGCTGTATCTCGAAGAACTAAAAACTAATCCTAAAGTGAATCAGTTACTTGTGCCATGCAGTACACAAGCAGCAATGTTGGTGATATATGTCACGCACCCACAAATCTGTGCCGGCTCAGTAGGCGAACCTGTGCGCCAGTCTGCCTGAGTCGCTTCGCCGCTCTCCCTGATTGAGCGCATTCCAATAATGACGGTACTGTTCTCGAACAGGCTCGCTAATGATCCATTTAGTACTGCGGTGCTGGATCCTCAAGCGACAACATCAATAATGCAGCTACTTCCACGTGTTCGCTACTTCCAGGTATTCCAGCTATTTCCAATTGCAACTTACATTCAAATAGACACAAAATGCTGGAGTAACTCAGCGGGACAGGCAGCATCTCTGGAGAGAAGGAATGAGTGACGTTTCGGGTCGAGGCTCTTTTTCAGACCGTGCAGAAGACCGTCTGAAGAAGGGTCTCGACCGGAATCGTCACCCATCCTTCTCTCCAGAGATGCTACCTGTCCCGCTGAGTTACTCCAACATTTTGTGTCTATCTTCGGTTTAAACCAGCATCTGCGGTAACTTCCAATGCAAATTACATTCGCTTCACCAAAATCTACAATGGGAATGTACATGGTAAATGGTAGGGAATTGAAGAATACAGTTGAACAGAGGGATCTGGGTATAACCGTGCATAGTTCCTTGAAGGTGGAATCTCATATAGATAGGGTGGTAAAGAAAGCTTTTGGTATGCTAGCCTTTATAAATCAGAGCATTGAGTATAGAAGCTGGGATGTAATGTTAAAATTGCACAAGGCATTGGTGAGACCAAATCTGGAGTATGGGGTACAATTTTGGTCGCCAAATTATAGGAAGGATGTCAACAAAATAGAGAGAGTACAGAGGAGATTTACTAGAATGTTGCCTGGGTTTCAACAACTAAGTTACAGAGATAGGTTGAATAAGTTAGGTCTTTATTCTCTGGAGCGCAGAAGGTTAAGGGGGGACCTGATAGAGGTCTTTAAAATGATGAGAGGGATAGACAGAGTTGATGTGGACAAGCTTTTCCCTTTGAGAATAGGGAAGATTCAAACAAGAGGACATGACTTCAGAATTAAGGGACAGAAGTTTAGGGGTAATATGAGGGGGAACTTCTTTACGCAGAGAGTGGTGGCGGTGTGGAATGAGCTCCCAGTGGAAGTGGTGGAGGCAGGTTCATTGGTATCATTTAAAAATAAATTGGATAGGCATATGGATGGGAAGGGAATGGAGGGTTATGGTACGAGTGCAGGCAGGTGGGACTAAGGGGAAAAAAATTTGTTCGGCATGGACTTGTAGGGCCGAGATGGCCTGTTTCCGTGCTGTAATTATTATATGGTTATATGGTTAATGTATCCGGTTCCAAACAATCGCAATCGGTTTTGCTGATAGTGAATATGAATATTAATAAACAAGCAGCCAACATACTGAAACAATGCATGCGCGGAATAAAGCTCTGATGTCCATGTGTGCATTTTGAGATAACTACCAACGTGATTAAAATAAGCCCGTTCCTCTGCTTCATGTATCCACCACTGTCCTACGTCGCATTTCTAAAATGCAGGTTACATTTTTCTATTAGTCTCACCTCATTCTACTAATTCAGAGTGTGGGCCCAGCGCTGACAGATAACGTTTCATCGCCTCAATATGTCAGTAGATTCTACAACACAACATTGACACTGATCAACTTGGCGATCGATAACCGAGTAGGTTTAACGAGTAATAACTCACAGTTCCAATACAGTAGAAGCAACGCCAACACCGACAGCGGCATCTCCGGGCAAACAGTTGGGGCAATGGCACCCCAACAGTCAAGGGACGCTGTTTGCTGGTTATTTCACACTTATCCCTCTGACATCTCCTCACGCACCAGTGATCTGTTTTGGCAGCTTTGACAACTTTCTTCTCCACTGGAATTATCCCTTCCGCCCAAACAACCAATAGATTGTCTCAAAGGTCAGATGTGAATTACAGACTTATTAAGTCAACCAATGGGAATGAACCTGCCCAAACATGGACATCTTGGGCCCATCTCCTTTCCTGCCAGTCTAGAAAGGTCAATCTGTGCCAATTCCTCATCTCCCACTGCCCCCAATTATCACATGATCACCCAATGTTTCCCCCAAAGTCTTCAAACTACGAATTCTCGAGTCAGCCCACCGCACTATGTTTATAAAATGTAATAGCATAACAATGAATATTTGAAGATGTTTGATTAAATTGGGCCCTGACAGGTGAGGCGGATGAACTCAGGACCCTGGTAGGTACCTGCGACTTCAACGTCCAGCTGTTGCAGCAACTTGGTTAAGGGAGGGACAGGTGTGGCAATGCAATGTTCCATGCTACATGTGTTACAGGTCAGACTGAGGTGGGGACAAATGTGGAGAAGAAGTTGCTTCATTGAATAAGGAAAACATCACGGCCATAGGCTGAGATGTTATTACTGGAGATTCATGTAGTGAGGCCATGTAGGTTGAGCTAGTAAATGGATCAGCTTGTTAAGGCAGTGGTGGTCTAGTCACTGGATGTTTTCAAGAGAGAGTTAGATATAGCTCTTGGGGCTATCGGAATCAAGGGGTATGGGGAGAAAGCAGGAATGGGGTACTGATTTTGGATGTTCAGCCGTGGTGATATTGAATGGCAGTGCAGACTCGAAGGGCTGAATGGCCTACTCCTGCACCTATTTTCTATGTTTCTATATTAAGATTTTACTTTAGGCCTCCAAATAATAATAAACAAAAATAAGAATATCGATCATGTCTGGAGGTTGCAGACAGATGCAAGTGTAATAGAGTTGTCCTGGTTGGGGATTTTAACTCTCCTAATATTTACTGCGACTACCGTTGTACCCAGGGATAGATGGGTTGAAATTGTCTATGGAAGAGGAGGTAAATTGTGATTCTGGTCATGAACAAGCAGGGGATGTGGGTCAAGTAGAGGCTCTTGGGTTTAATTTAATCCCCAGAGGAGTATTGGGAATTGGGGAGCACAGCTCAGAATGAAACCAGAAGGGTGAAAAGGGGGCATGAGACAGCTCTGGTAGAAAATATCAAGGATAATCTAGAGAGATTACATGCATATCAAGGGGAAAATGAGCCTTTTCCAAATTAAAACTAATCATCTATGTGTCGAGCCACAGGTCGTGGGCCAGGTTAATCATCAATGCGTATCCTCTGGGTTATTTTAGATTGAGGTGGGATGACAAGAGGAGAAGTTGCTTTATTAACTAAGGAGACAGTAGTTCCTCTCCCCTGTTTTCAAACAGGTAGCTGGAAAGATAATAGGCTGTTACTGTGGGGGATTTTAACTTTCCCTATTTAGACTGGGACTGCGATAGTGCCTAAGGCCGGGATGGGTGGGATTTGTCATATGTTTGTTAAGGGAAGCTACCTTTGGCAATATGTTGGGGGCCTACAGGTTAGAGTCATAGCCAGAATCATAGAATGATACAGTGTGGAAACAAACTATTCGGCCCAACGCCCACACTGGCCAACATGCCCCATCTACACTAGTTCCACCTGCCTGCACTTTGCCCATATCCATCCAAACCTGTCCTATCCATGTACCTGTCTAACTGTTTCTTAAAAGTTGGGATAATCCCAGCCTCACTACCTCCTCTGGCAGCTTGTTCCAAACACCCACCACCCTTTGTGTAAAAAAATGTCTCCTCAGATTCTTATTAATTTTTTTCCCCTTCACCTTGAACCAATGTCCTCTGGTCCTCAATTCCACTACTCTGAGCAAGACTCTGTGCATCTACCCGATCTATTCCTGTCATGCTTTTGTGCACCTCATTGAGATCACCCCTCATCCTCCCGCGTTCCAAGGAATAGAGACCCAGCCTACTGAACCTCTCCCTATAGTTCACACCCTCTCATCCTGGCAACTCTTCTCTGAACCCTTTCAAGCTTGGCAGCATTCTCCCTGTAACATGTTGCCCAGAACTGAACACAATATTCTAAATGAGATCTCACCAACGTCTCATGCAACTGCAACAAGACCTCCCAACTTCTATACTCTCTATGGCCATTCCTCAGCCCACCTGGCCAATCGATCCCGATCCTGCTGTAATATTTTACAACCATCTTCATTATCTGCAAAACCACCCACTTTTGTATCATCAGCAAACTTGGTAATCTTGCCCTGTATGTTCTCATCCAAATCATTGATGCAGATGACAAACAGTAACGGGTCCAGTACTGAACCATGTGGCACACCACTAGTCACAGGCCTCCAGTCTGAGAAGCAACCTTCCACCATCACCCTCTGCTTCCTTCCATGGAACTAATTTGCTATCCATTCAGCTATCTCTCCTTGGATCCCATGAGATCTAACCTTCCAGGGCAGCCTACCGTGTGGCATCTTGTCGAACGCCTTACTAAAGTCCATGTTCACAACATCTACAGTTCTGCCCTCATCGACGTTTTTGGTCACGTCTTCAAAAAACTCAATCAGATTTGTGAGACGCGACCACCAATGTACAAAACCATGCTGACTATCCCTAATCAGCGCTTGCCCGTCCAAATGCCTGTATAACCTGTCCCTCAGAATAATCTCAAGTAACGTTGCAACTACAGGTGTTAAATTCGGGGCAAAGCCTCCCCCAGCGGGGAATAGCAAGTGACTGAAGAATCGGTGAGCGAGACGTTTGCAACCAGCCACCATGGCGATATTAGCTTTAAAATAGTTATGGACAAGGACATGGCGGGTCCAAGTCCAAGTTCGGTATCGGGCCGAGGCCAGCATTGGTGGTATTAGACAGGAACATGTTCGGACATGTGCAAATTCCTCAATGACATTTTATCCCCTGTTTTACCCCGGAGATATAATGAAGGCTCGAGATCGGAGCAGTTAATGAAGAAATCTTGAGGATAGTTCATGTTACTGACCCAGCAACGCACGTGACAATAGTTATTTAGTTGTATCATCATTGATCATTTAGTTTAGTTTACTTTAGTTTAGTTTAGTTTAGTTTAGTTCAGTTTAGTTTAGTTTAGTTTAGTTTAGTTTAGTTTAGTTTAGTTTAGTTTAGTTTAGTTTAGTTTAGTGATGCAGCATGGAGACATGTCCTTTGACCCACCGAATCCAGGTTGACCATTGATCAGATTAGTTTTATAGAATGACACATTTGAATTACATCTTGTGAGTAGGGGAAGGATGAGAAAGTTAGATTATATAGACCAATGTGACCGGGTGATCAGTGGACTCGGTGGGACGAGGAGCCTGTTTCTGTGTTCCATTATTAACCTAAACTAAACTAAACTATTGTCAGTAGAAGGACCTCGATCGGAAACGTCACCTATCTGTGTTCTCCAGAGAAGTTGCCTGAGCCGCTGAGTACCTCGAGTGTACTGTGTCCATTAAACTTTTGTCATGTATGGTGCTGGGTCTGTCAAGTTCCTGTCAGCTATTAGACACAACAATGCTGGAGTAACTCAGCGGGACAGGCAGCATCTCTGGAGTTTCAGGGTCGAGACCCTTCTTCAGACCCCACCCATCACACATAAACGCCACCCATTCCTTCTCTCCAGGGATGCTGCCTGTCCCACTGAGTTACTCCAGCTTTTTGTTTCTATCTTTGGTTTAAACCGGCATCTGCAGTTCCTTCCTACACATCCTGTCTGTTACTGACTGAAGTATTCAGTTTGTATTTCCCTGCAGCGATGCTGTTTGTGTGGGCAATGCCGTGCGGAAATGATTCTCAGCAGCAGCAGCTCTGATATAATCTTTGCAACTCTGCCGTGGCAGCTAGCCAGGGGTTTCATGAAACATCCTGCGACCAGTGAAACGCTTGAAGAAATGGTAAATATTCATCATTAATGACCCGCACCGGGTAAAACCGATCGATCCAGACACACGACCATGAAGATACTTTATAGATGTCGACATGGTGTATAACAATCTGTAATATCAGCGTGGAGTGTGCCTCTCACTGACTGAGGGGGGACAGGAATTGTGTTGCCAGTTTCATGTTGTTTTCTGCTGACAGGAAGCACCTGTAATTGTGGTCTTTCCCCGGCTCGTGTTACACTTGCCTCCACTCCTGAAACATGCTCACCTTGAGTAAACTCCACCCCGTGTTTTGTTTATTTCCGAGGCATTGACCTTAAACTTAAAGCTCATCCAGTAATAATGAGCAGAATGATAAAACATATCCCCCACTGGAGAGCTGGGGTCGCTTGCTACACAGTACCCATCCCTTTACATCCAAACTCATTGCCAGTTATTATGGGGTGTTTTGGATGTGAGGGGGAGCTCGGGTCAACGATTAGTTCATATGGATCTGTAGCATGACCGGTTCTATCTTCCCATGCCTAATTTTATCCAAATAACTTCCTATTTGTACAAACAAAGAAGGATACAGAGTGCTGGAGTAACTCAGCGGGTCAGGCAGCATCTGTGGAGAACATGGATAGGTGACGTTTCACAGAGTGCTGGAGTAACTCAGCGGGTCAGGCAGCATCTGTGGAGAACATGGATAGGTGACGTTTCACAGAGTGCTGGAGTAACTCAGTGGGTCAGGCAGCATCCCTGGAGAACATGGGTAGGTGACGTTTCGGGTCAAATGTGGGTCCCTTGAAGACAGACACAGGTGAAATTATTATGGGCATCAAGGAAATGGCAGAAGAGTTGAATAGGTACTTCGGATCTGTCTTCACTAAGGAAGACACAAACAATCTCCCAGTTGTACTGGAGGTCAGAGGATCTAAAGGGGTAGGGGAACTGAAATAAATTTTCATTAGGCGAGAAATAGTACTGGGTAGGCTAATGGGACTGAAGGATGATAAATCCCCTGGCCTGATGGTCTGCATCTCAGGGTCCCCAGTTTGCCTGACTTCGGTGGTGGGAAAGATGCTGGAGTCAATTAAAGAGGTAATAATGGGGCATTTGGATAGCAGTAAAAGGATTAGTCCAAGTCAACATGGATTTATGAAAGTGAAATCATGTTTGATTAATCTTCTGGAATTTTTTGAGGATGTGACAAGTAAAATGGATGAAGGGTGCCAGTGGATGTAGTGTATCTAGACTTTCAGAAAGCCTATGATAAGGTCCCGCACGGGAGACTGGTGACTAAAATTAGAGCACATGGTATTGGGGGTAGGGTGTTGATATGGATAGAAAATTAGTTGGCAGACCGGAAGCAAAGAGTAGGAGTGAACGGGTCCTTTTCAGAATGGCAGGCAGTGGCGAGTGGAGTGTCGCAAGGCTCGGTGTTGGGGCCGCAACTGTTTACCATATATTAATGATTTGGAAGAGGGGATTAGGAGCAACACTGGCAAGTTTGCGGGTGACACAAAGCTGGGTGGCAGTGTGAACTGTGAAGAGGATGTTTGGAGGTTGCAGGGTGACCTGGACATGTTGAGTGAATGGGCAGATGCGTGGCAGATGCAGTATAATATAGATGCATGTGAGATCATCCACTTTGGCGGCAAAAACAAGGGGGCAGATTATTATCTAAATGGGGTTAGGTTAGGTAAGGGGGGGGGGGGGGGGGGTACACCGGTCACTGAACGTTGGCGTGCAGATACAGCAGGCAGTGGAGAAAGCTAATGGAATGTTGGCCTTCATAACAAGAGGATTTCAGTATAGGTTCTTCTGCAGTTGTTTTGGGCTCTGGTAAGACCACATCTGGAGTATTGTGTACAGTTTTGATCTCCTAATTTGAGGAAGGACATCCTTGTGATTGAGGCAGTGCAGCGTGGGTTCACGAGATTGATCCCTGGGATGGCGGAACTGTCATATGAGGAAAGATTGAAAAGACTAGGCTTGAATCCCCTTGATGAGGGGGATTCTTATAGAAACATATAAAATTATAAAAGGACTGGGCAAGCTAGATGCAGGAAAAATGTTCCCAGTGTTGGGCGAATCCAGAAGCAGGGGCCACAGTCTTAGAATAACGGGGAGGTCATTAAAACGTTTTCACACAGAGAGTTGTGAATTTATGGAATTCCCTGCCACAGAGGGCAGTGGAGGCCAAATCACTGGATGGATTTAAGAGAGAGTTAGATAGAGCTCTAGGGGCTAGTGAAGTCAATAAATATGGGGAGAAGGCTGGCACGGGTTATTGATAGGGACGATCAGCCATGATCACAATGAGTGGCGGTGCTGGCTCGAAACATAGAAACATAGAAAATAGGTGCAGGAGTAGGCCATTCGGCCCTTCGAGCCAGCTCCGCCATTCAATATGATCATGGGTGCTCATCCAACTCAGTATCCTGCACCTGCCTTCTCTCCATACCCCCTGATCCCTTTAGCCACAATGGCCACATCTAACTCCCTCTTAAACATAGCCAATGAACTGGCCGCAACTACCTTCTGTGGCAGAGAATTCCAGAGATTCACCACTCTGTGTGTGAACATTTTGTTCCTCATCTCGGTCCTAAAAGATTTCCCCCTTATCCTTAAACGGTGACCCCTTGTTCTGGCCTTCCCCAACATCGGGAACAATCTTCCTGCATCTAGCCTGTCCGACCCCTTAAGAATTTTGTAAGTTTCTATAAGATCCCCCCACATTCTTCTAAATTCTAACGAGTACAAGCCGAGTCTATCCAGTCTTACTTCATATGAAAGTCCTGACATCCCATGAATCGAAGGACCTAATGGCCTCCTCCTGCACCTATTTTCTATGTTTCTATGTAAGGCATTAGAGGGTCTCGACCCGAAACGTCACCTGTCCATGTTCTCCATGGATATTTCTCCGACGTTGCACTGTCCTTCTGATTAGTTTTATTGATTGTTTGCCCCCTTGTCACCGCCCCCTCAGCTAGCAATGAACTCTTCTACATTTCTTTATCTACGTCTGTTTAGATCTGTCGTTTTTACACCTTACCCTTCTATATATCCGTGTCCCCCTCTCCCCTCACCCTGAAGAAGAGTCTCGACCCGAATCGTCACCAATTCCTTCTCTCCAGAGATGCCGCCTAACTCGCTGACGAGTTACTACAACATTGTGTGTCTATCTTCTTCTGCTGTTTGCCCGGCTCTGTTGCTCCAGCACTTTCTGTCCATTTCTATTTGCTCATATCTGTTTACGACGCCATTTCATCCGGATGTTTCAATACCTTCTGCTGAATCCCTTCCACTGCCTTGGTCCCAGGACAACTTCCTTCACAACTCACCAAATAGGAACGGCTTCTCCCCGCCTTCTGCATTCAGTTCCACAATGTGCATCGTCATTTTACACGCTGGGCACAATTGTAAACATACTTGCGACATTTTGGAACACATAACAGTGTCATCTGTCCCCACATCTACGTCATTTAGAACGTCATTTAGAAACACTTTTTCTGACAGAGAGTGGTGAGTGTGTGGAATTGTCTGCCTCAGACGTCGGTGGATGCAGGTTCTCTGGATGTTTTCAAGAGAGAGCTAGATAGGACTTAAAAATAGCGGAGTCAGGGGATATGGGGAGAAAGCAGGAACGGGGTCTGATTGGGGATGATCAGCTATGATCACATTGAATGGCGGTGCTGGCTCGAAAGGCCGAATGGCCAACTCCTGCACCTGTCTATTGTCTAGATTGGAGCGGCTGGGCTTGAATACTCTTGAATTAAGAAGGATGAGCGGAGATCTTATTGAAACATATAAGATTATTAAGGGTTTGGACACTCTAGAGGTAGGAAACATGTTCCCGATGTTGGGGGAGTCCAGAACCAGGGGCCATAATTCAAGAATAAGTGGTGAGCCATTTAGAACGGAGATGAGAAAAACATTTTCACACAGAGTTGTGAGTGTGTAGAATTCTCTGCCTCAGAGGTTGGTGGAGGCTGGTTCTCTGGATGCTTTCAAGAGGGAGTTAGATAGAGCTCTTAGGAATAGCGGAGTTAAGGGATATGGTGAGAAGGCGGGAACGGGGTACTGATTGTGGATGATCAGCCATGATCACATTGAATGGCGGTGCTGGCTCGACGGGCTGAATGGCCTTTTCCTGCACCTATTGTCTATTGATACACTGCCCGACAAAATACTATGTTTACAAACCTGTTGTGATGCTGCTGCAAATTAAGAATGTCGTTAATCCGTTTCGGGACATATGACAATAAAACACTCTGACACTGAAGCATTCGGTAGATGTTTCCGTCTTTAATGATGAAAGATGATGAAAGAAAAAACATAATATTTTAACCCATTCCCTCACTGCCCCATGTAATCTCCCAGAATCTTTAACACAGTCATTGTTGTCTTGCACATGAAGGTTTACTACAGAACCATTTACATCGGGTAAAACACGTCTTAAGGCACAGTTATGCATTAACAATAGAAACATTCAGAATATTGTAAATTAATTACAGCGTAAATGAACAGTCCTAATCCTTACCCTGATACAATTTCTCAGATCACTGACATCCATCTGTTTACTGAGTCAGTGATGAAGCAGCATAGTTCAGTGTGATGGTGTAACAAGCTCCCACACCTTCCTCCCACTGTACCTGGCCTTTGCAATGTGTTTCTTACAAATTATTGTCCACTGCTTTTCCAATTCCTCGGAAGTTTATATCTAGTTTAGTTTAGTTTAGTGTCACATAGAGGTACAGTGAAATGTTTTTGTGCGGGCTAACCAGTCAGCGGAAAGACAATCTATGATTACAATCAAGCCATTCACGGTGTACAGATACACGATGAGGGATAAGGGTCCATTTCCTGTAGATGAATAGACACCGCCATCCAACACAAAGGAATCTTCCACTTCATTCCCACAATTGCCTTACTCGGCAAACAACCGGTTTTTGGTTTGTGTTGTAGTCTGTGATTTTTGGGGGAATTTGTCAAATCCAAGATAAATTTGTTGACTGGAATGTTCAGAGCACTTTATAACCATATAACCATATAACAATTTACAGCACGGAAACAGGCCATCTCGACCCTTCTAGTCCGTGCCGAACACATAATCTCCCCTAGTCCCATATACCTGCGCTCAGACCATAACCTTCCATTCCTTTCCCGTCCATATAACTATCCAATTTATTTTTAAATGATAAAAATGAACCTGCCTCCACCACCTTCACTGGAAGCTCATTCCACACAGCCACCACTCTCTGAGTAAAGAAGTTCCCCCTCATGTTACCCCTAAACTTCAGTCCCTTAATTCTCAAGTCATGTCCCCTTGTTTGAATCTTCCCTACTCTCAGTGGGAAAAGCTTTTCCACGTCAACTCTATCTATCCCTCTCATCATTTTAAAAACCTCTATCAAGTCCCCCCTCAACCTTCTGCGCTCCAAAGATTAAAGCCCTAACTTGTTCAATCTTTCTCTGCAACCTAGTTGCTGAAACCCAGGCAACATTCTAGTAAATCTCCTCTGTACTCTCTCTATTTTGTTGACATCCTTCCTATAATTAGGCGACCAAAATTGTACACCATACTCCAGAATTGGCCTCACCAATGCCTTGTACAATTTTAACATTACATCCCAACGTCTATACTCAATGCTCTGATTTATAAAGGCCAGCACACCAAAAGCTTTCTTTACCACCCTATCTACATGAGATTCCACTTTCAGGGAACTGTGCACAGTTATTCCCAGATCCCTCTGTTCACCTACATTCTTCAATTCCCTACCATTTACCATGTACATCCTATTTTGATTTGTCCTGCCAAGATGTAGCACCTCACACTTATCAGCATTAAACTCCATCTGCCATCTTTCAGCCCACTCTTCCAACTGGCATAAATCTCTCTGTAGACTTTGAAACTCTACTTCATTACCCGCAACTCCACCTATCTTAGTATCATCTGCATACTTACTAATCCAATTTACCACACCATCATCCAGATCATTGATGTACATGACAAACAACAGTGGACCCAACACAGATCCCTGTGGCACCCCACTCGTCACTGGCCTCCAACCTGACAAACAACCATCCACCATTACTCTCTGTCATCTCCCATTCAGCCACTGTTGAATCCATCTTGCTACTCAACCATTAATACCCAACCATTGAACCTTCTTAACCAACCTTCCATGAGGAACCTTGTCAAAGGCCTTACTGAAGTCCATATACACAACATCCACTGCTTTACCCTCATCAATTTTCCAAGTAACATCTTCAAAAAATTCAAGAAGATTAGTCAAACATGACCTTCCAAGCACAAATCCATGTTGACTGTTCCTAATAGACCCTGTTTATCCAGATGCTTATATATATTATCTCTAAGTATTCTTTTCATTAAGTTGCCCACCACTGACGTCAAACTAACAGGTCTATAATTGCTAGGTTTACTCTTAGACCCCTTTTTAAACAATGGAACAACATGCGCAGTACGCCAATCCCCCGGCACTATTCCCGTTTCTCATAACCCTTGAAATATTTCTGCCATAGCCCCTGCTATTTCTACACTAACTTCCCTCAATGTCCTAGGGAATATCCTGTCCGGACCTGGAGACTTATCCACTTTTATATTTCTCAAAAGTGTCAGTACTTCCTCTTCTTTGAATCTCATAGTTTCCATAGCTACTCTACTTGTTTCCCTTACCTCACATAATTCAATATCTTTCTCCTTGGTGAATACCAAAGAAAAGAAACTGTTCAATATCTCCCCCATCTCTTTTGGCTCTGCAGATAGTTTGTCTCACCTTAGAAATTGATTGATCTGCTATTTCTAACACCAGGCTTTTCATTTCAGTTATTTTTCACAACCACTGTGTGTTCCACACGGTAAGATGAAGAATCAGTAAAATCAATAACTCATCCCCAATATACAATGTCATTCATATGTTTTCTCCCAAAACGTTTCTGTGGAAGGACTACCACATATATTTCATGTCAACATTTAAGCGTTTTTTGTGCCTTCATAGTACCTGACACATGAAATAACATGCTCCAAACTGAGGCTGTATCTAGCTAGATTGAGCAATGCCTGGACATGGTATAAACAGGTTGGATACAGACGGTATATAAGAAAGCAAGTGTTTTCAATCAATTGTCAAGGGTGATCTTTGATTGTTAATAAACTGAGTTTTTTAGGGAAAGTTTTGGTGAAATTTGAAATGACTCGTCACCTGTACAAACGGGATAACTTTCCCCCCCATTAATAGATGTAAATGTAAAGCAGTTAATTAATTTCAAATGCTGCCCTCACCACCCTCTCCGCACTCTCTGTCAGATCCTTCAGTGCATCTCGCAGCATCGTGAAGGTCATGAGGAATGATGAACCTGCTCCAAAAATGGAACCAATGACAGGGACAAAGTCGAGAGCTAGTTCCAGAGCTGACACGGTAACAGCAGCAGTCCCCCAACCTATCCTCATAATGATATCTGGAGTTATTTCTCCCAGCAGATGAGGTTTTACTGCAGCCTTTAGCTCTTCCACAGGTTTACCTGTTCTGTTGGCCAGTCGGTGAAGAGAAGCATCATCTAGACCCAGACATTGCTGGAAATGTATTATTACTCTAATCAATATCCCAATGTCACAAGCGAGAGAGAGCCCAGGGATTGGGATCGCTCCCATTCCTCCAGAGAGAGTGGCGAACATCCAGATGTCCTTCTTCAGTATTTCATTTTTCTTTTGAACAATTTCTACACTTTCTATAGGAAGGGCCAGAATAAAGGCCCTTTTCTTTACATTCGTTAAATCACCTTCAAGTGCTTCCTTTAACCGATTGAAATCATACCGATCCGGCTCAAAACTGGAAATCAGGAATACGGTGTGATTTGGGATCCCGGCTTTTCCCAACCCACCGACGCAGTCACTACGGATCATTTCCATTTCTGCAACTTTATCAAATTCTTTCCGTTGTCTCCGCATACAATTAAGGTCAATGTCTATCTTAGAGCGGACAAAATAGAACTTCTTCCCCAGCCGATTAATCTCCATGGCAAGTTTTGCATCATTCCCTGTGAATCGACCAGCTGACACTATGATGACAAAATCGTATTTTTGAAATTGCATTTTCTTCAGGTAGGAACCCGCGGTGAATTGTGTAGATCCGGTCCCCGGCAGGTCCCAGTAGCGGACATTGGGCAGAGTGGGATGTGGGTATCTGGTTGGCGCCATTGTAGTTTCCTTGTTCCCAACCGCAGCCGCTCCCTCGTCTTCGCTACGAAGCCCTCTCATGGCGTTGATGAAGGTGGATTTTCCTGTACCCGTGTCTCCCGCCACGGCGATGTTCAGCTCGGTGTTGTTCAGTTCTTTGATTTTATTCTGTATCAAAGGTTGAACGTTTTCCACACCTCCCGTTTCGAACTCGGACTTCAGTATGCTGATTTCTTCCTGTGTGAAGAATGCGGGGGTCTCAGACTGAGCCGCCTGTTGGCTAAAACGAAAAATGTTTGGTGATAGTTTCCAGTTGAAACAGCACCTATTTAGCATCACGGTAATAGAGTCTTACAGTACACAGTTCCATCAACCCAACTCTCCTTGTCAACATAGATGACCCATCTAAGCCAATCCCATTTGCCCGCATTTAGCCCATGTTCATGTAAAGATTTAATATCCATGTATCTGTACCAGTCATTGTTTAATGCTGTTATGATACCATCCTCAACTACCTCCACTGACACTTTGTCCCATATACCCACGACAATGAGAGTGAAAAGGCTGCTCCTCACATTCCTGATAAATCACGCTCCTCGCACCTTAAACCGTTGGTTCTTGATTCCTTCATCCTGGATTCTCTGCAGTTGCCCTATCTTTTAGTCTCATGACTTTGTACACCTCTATAAATCACCCCTCATCCTTCTGTGCTCCAAAGGACATGAATTAATCACGTAATCCCTCATCGTAACTCCTCATAAAATACAGATCAAACTTCAAACTGGTAAGTTCTCGTTTAATCTTACTATTCTAGCCGTTTCCTCACTACCGATGTTAGACTAACTGGTCTGTGATTCCCCGTTTTCTCTCTCCATCCTTTTTTTAAAAAGTGGGGTTACATTAGCTACCCTCCAATCCTCAGGAACTACTCCAGAATCTAAAGAGTTTTGAAAAATTGTCACTAATGTCCTGTCTATGTATTTCCCTCTCCCCTGACTTCAATCTAAGGGAGGGTCTTGACCTGAAACTGTGCCAATTCCTTCTATTCAAAGATACTGCCTGTCCCACTGGGTTTTCCCCGTGATGTATTCAATCCATCGCCGGTGACCGCAGACAGGGCGGCACGGTGGTGAATCGGTAGAGTTGTTAATGCTCCTGTAACACTTCGGAAACCGGAACGGAAACCTCTGGAGACTTTGTGCCCCACCCAAGGCTTCCGTGCAGTTCCTGGTGGTTGCAGGTGGTTGCCAGTAGTGGAAGGCAGGGCCGGCCCTAGGCCGATTGGACCGATTTTTCCAAACCTCTTTGTAAAAGGACTTACTGCACACACACAAGTCTTTTACTATAACTATTTATTAGGTCACTGTTAATCACTATGCTGTAGCTGTCCGTGGTCATCACTGGAGCTAGAGAGCGAGCTAGAGGTGGGGACACTACAATTATACTGGAGACAATGGGGAGTGGTTAGTAATACGGGAGGTCACTATGGTTAAAGGAACATGCACTGATCTACATCCTTCCTCTGGGAAACAAAAGCATGGCAGGTACTATACAGAGTGACCACGGCTCATATGCTACGAACACCAACCGCACCGGCAACAGTACAACACTATGCGAATTCCCCGTAGCGGACAGGCGGCCTGACCAGGCGGCCAGAGCGGGTGCGTAAACCGCCCTCCTCCTCATCGTCGGGAACAGAAGGGACGGCAGCCGGGGGATGGGCAGGAGAGGCGGGCGGAGGAGAATGCGGGGCTGCGGGTGGAGAGACAGGCTTGGCAGGGGAGGGAGGTTTTGCGGGCGATGCTGGCTTGACAGGCGAGGCAGGGGAACGGGCGGACAGTTGTGAAGGTAGGGTGCGTGGCATGCGAGGCGTAGACGGGGCCTGAGGGGCCACGGGAGGTCTGGAAGAGATGGGGGGGTGAGAAGGATCCGCGGGAGGCGGAGCGGGCTCATTCACAAGGAGTAAGTGCTGGCGGGAGCGACGGTAGATAGCCCCCTCGTAGTCGACGAAATAGGAGCGCGGAGAACCGGCGTCTCCGACTACGACTGCCAGGCGGTAGTGGCCAGTGGGGGATTGCATCCGGACAACCTGCCCCGGGAGCAGACGTGGAAGTAGGCGGGCAGATTTGTCAAAAGAGCGCTTCTGGGTGTCCTGTTTTTTGGCAATGCGCTCAGTGACAGTGGCAGGATTTTGTACAGAGGGCTTGAGGGACTGCTGGGAAACCGGCAGGGGAGGTCTGGTGGTGCGAGACATGAGGCGTTGGGCAGGGGAACCGAGCGCAGGGTCGCGGGAAATGTTGCGGAGGTTAAGCAGGGCAAGGTGGAAATCGGCACGGAACAGGCGGCAGTGTTCCAGCAGCTCCTTGGCACTACAAACGGCCCGCTCAGCAAGTCCGTTGCTCTGAGGAAACTCGGGGCTGCTGGTGATGTGGTGAAAGTTCCAACGGGCAGCAAAGGTCTTGAACTCGTCGCTGGAGAACTGGCTGCCGTTGTCGGACCGGAGGGTCACCGGGGAGCCGAAGGTGGAAAAGTGACGGCGAAGCTTCCCGATGACGGCGGCAGAGGTGATGGAGGTCAGCTGATCGACCTCGAACCAGCTGGAATAGGAATCCACCAGGACCAGGAAGTGCTTTCCGCGCCACTCAAAGAGGTCGGTGGCAACGGCCATCCATGGGAGCTCTGGAGCCGGTGGCTGCAGGAGAGGCTGGCGCTGCTGATGGGGGTGCAGGGTGTTGCAGGCAGCGCAGGCGGAGACCCTGTCACGGATGTCCTGAGCCATGCCAGGCCAGTAGAATTGGCTTTGGGCATGGGAGAGGGTAGCTTCCACCCCAGGGTGGCCGCTGTGAGCAGTCTGGAAATAGTGATCCCGGAGTGCGGCAGGCACCACGACTTTGTGACCCTTTACCACCACGCCGGCGTGAAACACCAGTTCGTCGCGAACGAGAAAATATGGTGCCGCGCCAGCAGGCAGTTCGGAGCGACGGTCAGGCCAACCACGGCGGATAACGTCCGCAAGTTGTTGCAGGGCAGGATCATCAGCAGTATGTTGGACCAGGGACTGCATCTGCTGTGAAGGAACAATGTTGACGTTTAGTACCAGAAGGTCGGAGGATTCGTACGGGTGGCGGACAACGGAAGGCAGCGGAGCACGAGAAAGAGTGTCAGCTACAAACATGTCTTTGCCCTTACGGTAGACGATCTGGAACGTGAAACGCTGGAGCTGCAGCATCATGCGCTGCAACCGGGAAGAAGCAACATGGATAGGTTTATTCAGGATTGTCACCAACGGCTGGTGGTCAGTCTCGATGGTGAAAGAGTTGCCGAGGATGTAGTCTTTAAACTTGGAGCAAGCGAAGACCACGGCAAGCAGCTCTTTTTCAATCTGGGCATATCGCTGCTCGGCAGGGGTCATGGTGCGTGAAGCGTAGGAGACGGGCAGCTGAAGGTTGTCATAAAGCTGCAGGCAAGCGGCACCGAGACCAAACTTCGAGGCATCGCAAGTGAGGATAATGGGTCGGTGCAGGTCGAAAAATTTCAAAGTCGGGGTAGCGGCAAGCTTTAGCTTCAGAGTCACGAAAGCTGACTGGTGGTGCGGGAGCCAGACCCACGCGGAGTCCTTTTTGATTAGTTCCCGAAGGGGGGCACTCAGTTCACTGAGGTCGGGTATGAATTTACCCAGGTAATTGACCATGCCCAGGAAACGCTGCAGGCCAGGGACGTCGGTAGGAGCGGGCATGTCAGTGACTGCTGACGTTTTCTGGGGGTCGGGTTTGAGACCCCCAGCCGTGAAGACATGGCCAACGTAAGTGACTTCTGGAACCCGGAATCGGCATTTCTTCGGGTTCAGCTTGAGGTTTATCACCCGCGCCCTGTCCAGGACTTTGCGGAGGTTCAGGTCGTGCTCAGCAACGTCCCTCCCGTACACCAGAATGTCATCCACGATGATGGCGCACGGTAAGCCGGCAAACAGTTGCTCCATGGTGCGCTGGAAAACCTCGCTGGCAGAGTTGATTCCAAACGGCATGCGGAGGAAACGGAACCGGCCGAAGGGAGTGCTGAAAGTGGTGAGGAATGAGGAGCGTTCGTCCAGAGGGATCTGCCAGAAGGAGCTCTTGGCGTCTAGGACTGAAAAGACAGTAGCAGGGCCGACCTGTGCAGCAACGTCCTCTACCGTCCGCATGGGGTAGTGGGGGCGCTTGATGGCAAGGTTGAGGTCCTTGGGGTTAATGCAGATCCGAATCTCGCTTTTGTCCTTTTTGGCTGCGACGACCATGGTGGAGACCCACCTGGTGGGAACGCTCACCTCCTTGAGGATGCCCATGGTCACCATATCGCGCAGAGTAGACTCCACGCGGCCCTTCATGGCAAAGGAGACGCGGTGTGCCGGTCGAATCACCGGGTCGACGCTCGGGTCGACAACAATCTTGTAGTCGCAGGGCAGCTTGCCCAGAACGTCATCAAAACGGTCGGGGTATTCAATAAGTGGGTCCATGGGAGCCTGCACCAGGTGAATGCTGTGGTGGAATGAGACTAGCCCCAAGTCCTGACACGCACGGGCGCCCAGCAGGGTGACGTTGTCAGAGTCCAGAAGGTGGAAAGTGAGGGGCCGAGAGGTCTCTAGAACTGTGCAGATAAGAGTTGCCTTTCCCACGGGAACCAGGACGCCCCCCCCCGTAGGCATGGAGGCAGGTGTCGCCAGGGAGTACTTTCTCACCAGATCTGATCTGCTTGAAAAGGCTTATTGACATAACATTGGCGAAAGCGCCAGTATCGACCTTGGCTGAAAAGGAATGGCCGTTCACAGTAACATGCACAGAGGGATCCGTAATCAGAGCAGGTGTACCCAAAAGTGAAAAAATAGTTGGATCTTCACGAGAGGGGAGTGCATCAGAATCTTGGAGCTCCTCCAGCTCGTACTGAGGAAGCAGAGCGCTATCAGGGAGGGCAATGTTGTTTAGTTCGGCAAGGTTGTTTAGACTCCTTCTCGGAGCAGGGACTGGCTTCCCACGGGAACGGCAGGCGGCAGAAAAGTGGCCGAGTTTGCCACAGGAAAGACAGGTCTTGCCCTGTGCGGGGCAAATGTTTGAGGGATGAGCCGTAAAAAAGCAGTTAGGGCAGCGTCGCGGGACAGTGGAGGTGGCGACTTTCATGGGGAGAGCCGCGGGGTTGCGTCGCGTAGTCAGGCGACCGGCTTGACCGGTGAAGTTAATGTCCTGGGGAGCCTGTCTGGACACGGAACCAACGGCTTCAGACATGCGTGCAGAATACATAGCATCCCGCAGTGTCAGATCGGGTTTCACTAAGAGCTGCTCACGCAGTCTATCGTTTCGGAGACCATTGACCAGGACGTCCCTAATTAATTCGTCAGGGGTGATTGTGTCAAGGCGGCAGCGCTGAGCCAGGTGATGCAAGGCGGCAATGAAAGTGCCGACAGGCTCGCCTGGCAGCTGCTGCCTCTGGAAGAATTTGAAGCGTTCGATGATGTTGTTGGTAGGAATATCACAGAGGGCAGCGAACTTATTAAGGAGACATACCGGGTCGTTGCGGTCCTCTCCGGCGGCGAAATGGAACGATGCATACTGATCCATAGCTGCAGGTCCCGCGAGGTTAAGCAATAGGTGAGCCTGTACTGCAGGAGTGGCATCAGGATGGGCGATAGCAATATAATGCTCGTAATCGCGCTGGAACACGGTCCAGCGATGGACAATGTCCGTGTCGAACACCAACTGGTCTGGTCGACGACAGTGGTGGGACATGATAAAAGAAAGGAGGGAAGGACTGGGAGAAAGAAATGATAAAAGAAAAACCGATGAACAGGAGACGCAAGTCTACCGCTATGACACCATGTACAAGGACTTACTGCACACACACAAGTCTTTTACTATAACTATTTATTAGGTCACTGTTAATCACTATGCTGTAGCTGTCCGTGGTCATCACTGGAGCTAGAGAGCGAGCTAGAGGTGGGGACACTACAATTATACTGGAGACAATGGGGAGTGGTTAGTAATACGGGAGGTCACTATGGTTAAAGGAACATGCACTGATCTACACTCTTCTAAACATAATTACATTTTACTGGGGAATGTAGATTGATGCATTAATGACACATTGAGAATTTTATTAAAACTCACCATTATGATTCAGAACTTCTTCTTGGTGACATTCTTGGTCTGCAGTTTAATCATTCAATTTACCTACCGACCCACATTGTGTCTCTCTGTCTATCGCTCTCTCCCACCCTCTCTCTCTCGCGCGCTCTCTCCCTCTCTCTCTCGTGCACTCTCTCTCTCTCCCCCGTCCCCGCCTCTCTCTCTAGCTCTCTCGGCATTCCCGGAATCATTAACGTTTTGCAGTAGACAAAAATGCTGGAGAAACTCAGCGGGAGAGGCAGCATCTATGGAGGGAAGGAAATATGCAACGTTTCGGGTCGAACCCCTTCTTCAGACCCGGCCATTTCCTTCGCTCCATAGATGCTGCCTCTCCCGCTAAGTTTCTCCAGCATTTATGTATACCGCAAAACGTCAATGATCCCTCTGTGTGAGTTCATTCAAGAGCTTAAAATCTCTGTGTAGCACTGTCCCTTTCTTCAAATTCACACTTTGAAATACAATACAGTTTCCGACTTAAACATTTCGCAGCAGTATCGCGATTAGTCGATTCCCACGCATTTTAAATCCTCGTTCGATTTAGTGTAATGTTCATAACTGATTGATGTAGTTTTTTTTAAAAGATACAGTGCATTACAATAAATAGTTTCATGCATACCCGGTACTAAATGTAGGTATGTTACAAAACTTACCTTCAGCAGTGCTGCAGTTCTGTCACTGCCCGTGCGCGACTTTGGCGCCTATGAGAGCTAGGGAGTGGGGGGGGGGGGGGGGGGCTTGAAATGCTTTTTTTTTCCCCAGCCTGTTGACATCGATTTTTGTCAGGCTGTTTAGCTGCGAAAGAATAATCGCTCTGGCATCGGTTTTATTTAGTTTTTTTTCAAATTGCACTGCATATTTTAAAGAGCAGCAGTAATTAAAAAATCAACTTCTAAAGTTCTTCATTAGGATGGAGAGTGACATCGTTAATTCAGAAACAAGGATCCTGAACTTAAAGAAAGGTAAATTTGAGGGTATGAGACGTGAATTGGCCAAGATAAACTGGCGATTGATTCTTAAAGGGTTGACGGTGGATATGCAATGGAAGGCATTTAAAGACTGCACTGCATGGATGAAATACAATTGTTCATCCCAGTTTGGCAAAAAAATAAATCAGGGAAGGTAGTGCATCCGTGGATAACAAGGGAAATCAGGGATAGTATCAAAACAAAAGATGAAGCGTACAAATTAGCCAGAAAAAGCAGCCTACCAGAGGACTGGGAGAAATTCAGAGACCAGCAGAGGAGGACAAAGGGCTTAATTAGGAAAGAGAAAATAGATTATGAAAGAAAACTGGCAGGGAACATAAAAACTGACTGCAAAAGCGTTTATAGATATGTGAAGAGAAAAAGATGAGTTAAAACAAATGTAGGTCCCTTGCAGTCAGAAACGGGTGAGTTGATCATGGGGAACAAGGACATGGCAAACTAATTGAATAACTACTTTGGTTCTGTCTTCACCAAGGAAGACATAAATAATCTGCGGGAAATAGCAGGGGGCCGGGTGTCAAATGAGATGGAGGAACTGAGTGAAATCCAGGTTAGCCGGGAAGTGGTGTTAGGTAAATTGAATGGATTAAAGGCTGATAAATCCCCAGGGCCAGATAGGCTGCATCCCAGAGTACTTAAGGAAGTAGCCCCAGAAATAGTGGATGCATTAGTGATAATTTTTCAAAACTCTTTCGATTCTGGAGTAGTTCCTGAGGTTTGGAGGGTAGCTAATGTAACACCACTTTTTAAAAATGGAGGGAGAGAGAAAACAGGGAATTACAGACCAGTTAGTCTAACATCGGTAGTGGGGAAACTGCTAGAGTCAGTTATTAAAGATGGGATAGCAGCATATTTGGAAAGTGGTGAAATCATTGGACAAAGTCAGCATGGATTTATGAAGGGAAAATCATGTCTGACGAATCTTATAGAATTTTTCGAGGATGCAACTGGTAGAGTGGGTAAGGGAGAACCAGTGGATGTGTTATATCTGGACTTTCAAAAGGCTTTCGACAAGGTCCCACATAAGAGATTAGTATACAAACTTAAAGCACACGGTATTGGGGGTTCAATATTGATGTGGATAGAGAACTGGCTGGCAGACAGGAAGCAAAGAGTAGGAGTAAACGGGTCCTTTTCACAATTGCATGCAGTGACTAGTGGGGTACCGCAAGGCTCAGTTCTGGGACCCCAGCTATTTACGATATATTTTAATGATTTGGACGAGGGAATTGAATGCAACATCTCCAAGTTTGCGGATGACACGAAGCTGGGGGGCAGCGTTAGCTGTGAGGAGGCTGCAAGGTAACTTGGATAGGCTGGGTAAGTGGGCAAATGCATGGCAGATGCAGTATAATGTGGATAAATGTGCGGTTATCCACTTTGGTGGCAAAAACAGGAAAGAAGATTATTATCTGAATGGTGGCCGATTAGGAAAGGGGGAGATGCAACGAGACCTGGGTGTCATGGTACACCAGTGTTTAAAAGTAGGCATGCAGGTGCAGCAGGCAGTGAAGAAGGCGAATGGTATGTTAGCATTCATAGCAAGAGGATTTGAGTATAGGAGCAGGGAGGTTCTACTGCAGTTGTACAGTGTCTTGGTGAGACCACACTTGGAGTATTGCGTACAGTTTTGGTCTTCTAATCTGAGGAAGGATATTCTTGCCATAGAGGGAGTACAGAGAAGGTTCACCAGACTGATTACTGGGATGTCAGGACTTTCATATGAAGAAAGACTGGATAGACTCGGTTTGTACTCGCTAGAATTTAGAAGTTTGAGGGGGGATCTTATAGAAACTTACAAAATTCTTAAGGGGTTGGACAGGCTAGATGCAGGAAGATTGTTCCCGATGTTGGGGAAGTCCAGAACAAGGGGTCACAGTTTAAGGATAAGGGGCAAATCTTTTAGGACCGAGATGAGGAAAACATTTTTCACACAGAGAGTGGTGAATCTCTGTAATTCTCTCCCGCAGAAGGTAGTTGAGGCCAGTTCGTTGGCTATATTTAAGAGGGAGTCGGATTCAGATTCAGATTTAGATTCAACTTTAATTGTCATTGTCAGTGCACAGTACAGAGACAACAAAATGCATTTAGCATCTCCCTGGAAGAGCGACATAGCATATGATTTGAATAAATATTTACATTAGCATATATACAAACATAGTGTTTTTCCTGTGGGAGGAGTATCCGGGGAGGGGGGGGGGGGGGGGGGGGGGGGGGGGGGGGGGGGGGGGTGATTGGCAGTCACCGAGGTATGTTGTTGAGTAGAGTGACAGCCATCGGGAAGAAGCTGTTCCTGGACCTGCTGGTCCATCTGTAGCGCCTCCTGGATGGTAGGAGGGTAAGCAGTCCATGGTTGGGGTGAGAGCAGTCCTTGGCGATGCTGAGCGCCCTCCGCAGACAACGCTTGCTTTGGACAGACTCAATGGAGGGGAGCGTGGAACCGGTGATTCGTTGGGCAATTTTCACCACCCTCTGCAATGCCTTCCGGTCGGAGACAGAGCAGTTGATACAGTTGGTAAGGATGCTCTCAATGGTGCAGCGGTAGAAGTTCACCAGGATCTGAGGAGACAGATGGACCTTCTTTAGTCTCCTCAGGAAGAAGAGACGCTGGTGAGCCTTCTTGATCAGAGTTGAGGTATTGTGGGTCCAAGAGAGGTCATCGGAGATGTTAACACCCAGGAACCTGAAGCTAGAAACACGTTCCACCTCCGTCCCATTAATGTGGATGGGGGTGTGCGTGCCGCCCCTGGACTTCCTGAAGTCTACAATGAGCTCCTTGGTCTTCTTGGTGTTAAGGGCCAGGTTGTTGTCAGCGCACCATGCTGCTAAGTGCTGGACCTCCTCCCTGTAGGCCGACTCATCGTTGTTGCTGATGAGGCCAATCACCGTTGTATCATCTGCATACTTGATGATGGTGTTAGTACCATGTACAGGTGTGCAGTCATAGGTGAAGAGGGAGTAGAGTAGGGGGCTCAGCACACAGCCCTGTGGAACGCCGGTGTTCAGGGTGAGGGTTGAAGAGGTGTGCTTGTCTAACCTAACAGACTGTGGTCTGTTGGTTAGAAAGTCCAGTATCCAGTTGCAGAGGGAGGGATCGATGCCCAGGTTACCGAGTTTGGTGATCAGTTTAGATGGTATAATGGTGTTGAATACTGAGCTGTAATCGATGAACAGCATTCTTACGTAGGTGTCTCTGTTGTCAAGGTGGGAGAGGGCGGAGTGAAGTGCCATTGAGATGGCATCCTCTGTACTCCTGTTCTTGCGGTAGGCAAACTGATAGGGATCCAGTGTGGGGGGTAGGCAACTTTTGAGGTGTGCCAATTAGATGTGATTAGATGTGGCCCTTGTGGCTAAAGGGATCAGGGGGTATGGCGAGAAGGCAGGTACAGGATACTGAGTTGGATGATCAGCCATGATCTTATTGAATGGCGGTGCAGGCTCGAAGGGCCGAAGGGCCTACTCCTGCACCTATTTTCTATGTTTCTATGTTTCTATATGGGACAGGTAAAGGAAAGCCGTTTATTTCACATGTAAACGTGTTTCTTAGGATGCCTTTAATCAAAATTTCACATTGCGAAAAGGGAACTTAGTACCCATACGAATCGGAAGTATTTTTCCTGCCGATATGGGGTTTAAATTCACCGCAGCCGCAACGTTCCAAACGATCGCGTTCCTCAAAATCCCACGTAAGATGATTAAAATGCCCATTAATTTATGGGAATTAAAGACTAAATTCCTTTCATTTGGCCTATAAATGTATGACAATGAGATTTAAAAATCATGTTATATTGTGAGTTCTTGTATGAATGTTATTTGGACACTTAGGCTAGTTAAAAATGTTAACCATTTCTTAAGAAATTAAAAGATGTTTGGATCTAGTAATTGAATTTTGTAATTAGCTACAATTGGGTAACTAACTAATTATATGCTTTAATTTCAGGTCATCCATAAGATTGTTTCATATTTTTTTCAGAATGCTTTAATCTATAATAACTGAAAATTTCATTCAGTTCTCCTAATCTTTAAGAAAGTTATGGGCTTTTGACTGTCCTCGATCACAGCTTTTGTGTTGTCAATGAAAAGGCAATAGGGAACAAGATGCTAATTTTCGAGTATGAAAATGGCCATAACTTTTCTTAATACTGACGATATGATATTGAATTAGGTGTCAACTTAATTAAACTTATTTTTATGTTTTATCTGATGGGATAAATTGCAGACTTGATTTTTTTAATCTCAAAATATTGTAACATTGCTAGGAACTCTCCCCCGAATTGTCATGTTACTCACGCCACGTGACTCATTGATGATTATTTATTTATATTTCTATGAACAATTTTCCCAATTGGGCCCCGCACCTCCTAAGGCCGGCCCTGGTGGAAAGGGGTGGGAGACTGACAAAACCCTCCGGGAACCGCGCGGAAAACTTGGGTGGGGCGCAGAGTCTCCAGAGGTTTCTGTTCAGGTTTCCTAAGTGGGACAGGGGCATTACTTACAGCGCTTGCAGCACCAGAGACCAAGGTTGGATCCCGACCACGGGTGCTGTCTGTACTGAATTCTCCCTGTGACCTGCGTTGTTGTTCTCATTAGGTATTGTCCCCCAGCAGTCTCTGTTTCCGCACTGTCTTTAGCCTCATAGACCGTTAACTCCCGGGTCTGAGTGCCTGACTCGCCGGCGGGTAAAGAGTAAAGTCAGTCAAATGTGCTGGAGAAACTCAGCGGGTGCGGCAGCATCTATGGAGCGAGGGAATTAGGCAACGTTTCGGGCCGAAACGCTTCCTCAGACTGATGTGGGGGGGGAGGGGGTGGGGGGAAGAAGAAAGGAAGAGGAGGAACCAGACGGCTGAGGTAGAGCTGAGAGGGGGAGGAGACAATAAGAGCTACCGGAAATTGGAGAAGTCAATGTTCATGCTCCGCTATAAAATGTTTGGTTCATGCAGTTGGAGTACGGACTGACCAAGCGAAATATGGGGTGCTGCTCCGGCAATGTTCGGTGGTGTCCACTCTGGCCATGGAGGAGGTCCAGGACAGAAAGGTCGGCTTCGGAATGGGAGGGGGAGTTGTGGTGCTGAGCCACCGGGATACAGATTGGTTATTGCGGACCGAGCGGAGGTGTTCGGCAAAACGATCGCCAAGCCGACTGGAAACTGTTCAAAACACTCAGTGAGACAGGCAGCAGCCGCGGAGAGAATCAGTTATCAGTTTCTGAGTTATCTCTCTCCAGAGATGCTGCCTGTCCCGCTGAGTTACTCCAGCTTTTTGTGTCTATCTCTAAGTTATCAAATGTGAGTGAAGTGTTTCAGCTCGAGGATCCATTGGCTGCCTGGGCTGCTGAATGTTTCCAGCGTTTGATGTGAATTTTATTTCAGATCTCCAGTGCACTTGGTTTTCATTAACAGCATGAATTGAAGTGAGAGTTGGCAAAAGTGTGCACTGGGTTTGATCGACCTGGGCAGCAGGTGTGTGTGTGTGTGTGTGTGTGTGTGTGCGCGTGTGTGTGTGTGTGTGTGTGTGGTAGTAGCAAGGATGACATCAAAAGGAAAAAGTACAGATATGGTAAGGAAGAAATAAAAAAAAAACCCGAAGGAAATAGATGTTTACCAAAAAAAAGCGGGGCGGGCGATCGCACCGTGTCCGTGACTGGAAGAACGGGGGCGGGGGTTGGGGGAGGTGGTTTGAGTTCCTCTTTCTCCTGACCAGTCTCGACCCGACGGGGAGGAGTGTGTGTGGAAGAATGGAGAAGGGGAGGTGCCCTCACGCTCCCGGGTTAGCTCTCCCGTCCCTCCAGTCGCCATGCTTCACGCACACAGCCATTCTCCCTCCCTTCTCTCTCCTCCCCCCCCCCCCCCCCCCCACACACACACACACACACATCACGTACAGACAACTAAGATTGTTTTCCAGGCTCTAGTTAATTAAATTATTGTTTTTTTTTTACATTTCACAGTCACTAAAACAAGTGGTATTGTAACTATGTAATTTTTAGAGGTGATCTACACATTTTGTTTGTTACGTAGGCTTACATGTATGCAGTTTTACAGTAAAATGTAGCTTCGAACTGTTTGGTCCATTAACTCGCGGGCATTTTTAATCGCACTTTTTGATATATGAAGTATAATAAACTTTATTTGTATTTCAATGATTCTACAGGCCTTGGCTGGGAACCTGGGGCTCAGCGTGTGCGTGCGTGCGCGCGTGCGTGTGCGAATTGGACACGTTTCTAATTGTGATTTTCCCATCTTTTGTTCCACATAAACTGCGACGTTCGAGTGGAAATTAACCTGCAGCAGAGAAAGTAAATGTAGTCCGATAAAGGATAGGTGTTTCTCAGAGACTGTGTTTACACAAGCGGCATTTAGGGAGGCAGTAACAAAATGCTGCAGATCAGGTTTAATCGACGAATATATACATAAATACATGGAAAATAGGTGCAGGAGTAGGCCATTCGGCCCTTCGAGCCTGCACCGCCATTCAATATGATCATGGCTGATCATACAACTCAGTATCCTGTACCTGCCTTCTCTCCATACCCCCTGACCGTCTTTAGCCACAAGGGCCTCATCTAACTCCTTCTTAAATATAGCCAATGAACTGGCCTCAACTACCCTATGTGGCAGAGAGTTCCAGAGATTCACCACTCTGTGTGAAAAAAGTTCTTCTCATCTCGGTTTTAAAGGATTCCCCCCTTATCCTTAAGCTGTGACCCCTTGGCCTGGACTTCCCCAACATCGGGAAAAAAGTGATGGGGTCACACAACGGGTCAGGCAGCATCTGTGGACAAAAGGAATGGGTGACGTTGCAGAAGTCGGGATCCTTCTTCAAACTGAGAGTAGGAGGTGGGGGAAGGAAACTGGAGCGGGGTGTGGGTGGGTGTGAAGAGTTGGAGGTGGGAAAAGACCAGGACATATCAGCGCTCGTAACAAATCAGGGCGGTGCCCATTGTGTGATCTGAAGGGAAACAATGTGAACTGTTGAGCTGATGAAACAACCAGGGTGGAGGATGGGGGAGCGAAGTTGAGAGGAATGCTTGTAGGTTAATTTTAAAGTCTAATTCCTTTATTCTGCAGATGCAACTTGTTTCTGAG
Organism: Leucoraja erinaceus; assembly: GCF_028641065.1. Lineage (NCBI taxonomy): Eukaryota > Metazoa > Chordata > Chondrichthyes > Rajiformes > Rajidae > Leucoraja > Leucoraja erinaceus. Next base: position 880,835 of record NC_073388.1, on the reverse strand, counting down.
AATCACTGGGAGATTCAAAGCTAGTTACTGTCACAGGGTTTTATCCCAACACAACTAGAGAGCAGTTCTGAACTACTATCTACCTCTCCCGGGGCCCTCTGACTATCTTTGATCAGAATTTACTGTCTTTACCTTGCACTAGACGTTATTCCCTTATCGTGTATCTGTACATTGTAAATGGTTCAATTACAATAATGGATTGTCTTCCCGCTGACTGCAGAGCCACACGACAAAAGCTTTTCACTGTACCTCGCTACACGTGATAATAAACTAAACTGAACTGAACTGAATTAAGTTGGAAAGAGCGCAGAGACGATTTACGGGAGTGTTTCCAGGACTCGAAGACTTGAGCTCTAGGGAGAGGTTGGGCAGACTAAGACTTTATTCCTTGGAGCGCAGGAGGATGAGGGGTGATCTGAAAGATGCGTGCAATATCATGAAGGAAATTGAGCGTGAATCGACAGTCTCTTACCCGTGGTAGAGGCTTAGGGTTAAAGTGAGGGAGGAAAGGTTCCATTGGAACATGAGGGGCAACTTTTTTTACTCAGAGGGTGGCGGGTCTGTGCAACGAGCTACCAGAGGAACTAATTGAAGCAGGCACTATATCAACATCTAAAGTACATTTGGACAGTGGCATGGATGGAAAATGTTTATAAAGGTATGGACCAGTTGTGAACAAGTGGGACTAGCATAGATGGGGCATTGTGTTGGCACGGACCAGTTGGGCCAAATGACGTACATTGATTAAGAGGGATATACTTTGCTGTCTCACATACACCTCTGTTACAGAAAGAACCACCAGCAACCTCTCTGCTTTCCTCTAGGAGAACACACACAACTGAAGACAAGGAGGAGCCCCGGTGCCCAGACCTCTCCCCCCCGGGCAGTGCTGGGACCACTGGATCATCACACAGGCGAGACAAGGATAGTCAGAGAAGGAGAATGGGAAATGCCAGCTCCAGGTATGTCCGGATACATCACACAATGTTACTTCTCCACCTCTCCTCCCTCACCTCAAGCACAGCGCTGGAGTAACTCAGCGGGTCAGGCAGCATCTCTGGGGGACAGGTGGCGTTTCGGGTCGGGACCCTTCTTCACTCTGATTGTGATTGGAGGGAGGAGACTGGATGAGGATTGGGGGCAGGACTAAGTCAGGCAAGTGATAGGTTGATAGATGTTGGGGGAGGGGGAGGGGGGTGATGATTGAAGGGAGACCGGAACTACTTCCTTCCGGCGGACGTTACAAGGCCTTCTACGTCCGCACACCAGACTCGGGAACAGCTTCTTTCCCAGAACTATAGCGGCTCTCAACCGGCCCTGCTGAATATGCCCCCCCCCCCCCCGCCCCCCTGGACTGTCTCCCTCGGATGGTCACGTCGCACAGACACATCTGCACTTTAGTCTGTTTTGAGTATTTTACTGTTGTAATGTTCTTTGTACAAATAATGTTTTGGGGGTTTCTAAATCTAAATTTTAGTAGTTACTTAAGTTAGGATGTCGGATGGAAGCTGCATACCCAAATCTCGTTGCACTTATGTGCAATGACAATAAAATTTATTATTATTATTATTATTAAAAGACTGAGAAAAGGAGAACTCGTGGGATAGATGGGCTGAATGGCCTAATTCCGCTCCTAGGCCAAGAGAAGAGACGTGAAATGGGAAGCTGGATGAATGGATATAGGTGACGGGGGAAAGGGTGGGATTGTGGGATAAATGGTGTATCGAGGTGGAACAATGGGAAGAGAAGAGGGAAAGGGAGAGAAGGTGCTTGTCCTTTATTTCAGTTGGTTTCATTTCAACTGGAAACTTTCACCGAACATGTTTCCTTTCAGGCAACAGGCGGCTCAGTCTGAGGCCCCTTCACACCCCACACAAGAAGAGCTCAACAAACTGAAGTCCGACTTCGAAACGGGAGGAGTGGAAAAGGTTAAATCTCTGCTGGAGAAGAAGTTGAAAGAACTGGACGACACCGAGCTGAACATCGCCGTGACGGGAGAGTCGGGTGCAGGAAAATCCAGCTTCATCAACTCCATGAGAGGGCTTCTTAAAAAAGATAAGGGAGCGGCTGCGGTTGGGACCACGGAAACTACAATGGAGCCAACCGGATACTCACATCCCACTCTGCCCAATGTCCGCTACTGGGACCTGCCGGGGACCGAAACTACACGATTCACCGCGGGTTCCTACCTGAAGGAAATGCAATTTGAAAAATACGATTTCTTCATCATAGTGTCATCTGGTCGATTCAGAGAGAATGATGCAAATCTTGCCAAGGAGATTAAGCGGCTAAGGAAGAAGTTCTATTTTGTCCGCTCTAAGATTGACACTGACCTTTATTCAATGAAGCTGGAAGGGGGGGAATTTGATGAAGAAGCAGAAATGAAAACGATCCGGAGTGACTGCGTCAGTAAATTGGAAAATGCCGGGATCCCCGATACCACCGTGTTCCTGATATCCAGTTTCAAGAAGAATATGTATGATTTCCCTCCGTTAATGAAAGCACTTGCAATTGGTTTACCAAATATGAAGGAATCTGTCTTTGTCCTGTCCCTTCCCAACGATAGTGTGGAGATTATTTGGAAGAAACATGAGGTGTTGAAGAGACGGGTCTGGATGTTGGCGACCATCGCGGCAGGAGTGGGAGCGATCCCGGTCCCGGGTCTCTCTGCCGCCTGTGACGTTGGGATATTGATTGGAGCCATAAACAATTTCCGTGAATACCTGTGTCTGGATGCTGCTGGTCTCCACAGATTGGCCGAGAGAAAAGGCACATCCGTGGAAGTGCTGAAAACCAAAGCAGGATCACACCTGCTGGGAGAAATAACTGAACTTGTAATAGTAAAAACGCTGCGATTTGGTGCGGCCCTCGCTGCTGTTTCAACCGTGGAAGCCGGTCTTTACTTTGTCCCATTCATTGGTTCCCTGTTTGGTGCAGCGTCATCATTTGCTATGACCTACGCGATACTGAATGATGCGCTGAACCATCTGGTGGAGACCGCTGATAAGTTGCTCGCTATAACTAATGGCGTCGAGTAACCGCTCTGCCCCAGTATCCATCCCATCCGTTCACGTCGAGCTGAGCTTCATGCTTTGAATAAATGCTGTTTGCTTGGAGCTATCCGCTGGTCGGCCCAGGCCCACGTGATCTATGTTACTCTAACCCCCCCTCACATTCCCACACTGACCTTTCTGTCCGCGACCTCCACCACTATCAGTGAGGCCACACACAAATTGGAGGAACAGCATCTCATATTTCGTTTGGGCAGCTCACACCCCAGCGGTATGAATATTAATGAGTCCAATGTCAAGTACTCCTTGCTTTCCCTCTCTCTCCATCCCTCTCCTATTCTAGTTTTCGGACTGGTTTTACTGTCCTCCTGATTGAATTTTACTGATTGCATGCCTCCTTGTCACCTTCCATTCGGTTAACAATGACCCATTCACATTCTCCACCGGGTGTTGCTTCGATGGCAGCCTCGCCGACAGTCTGTCTGTCCCTTGATCGCCCCGAAGAGGAAGGCCCACCGCCGGCTATGGGAGTAAGATCGTCCCGTCAACGGAAGGTTTGAGGCCCCTAATCGCTGGAGGACAAGGAATGGAGAGATTGACCTTTTCCTCGCCTTCCATCACAGTGAGGAATGCGGAGGAGTCACTGTGGTGGATGTTCATGTTAAAATGTATTTTGTGTGTTCTGTTGCTTTTTATTGATATGATAACTGTATGGCAAATGAAATTCCTCGTATGTTGCAAAACGTGCTTGGCTAAAAAATATGATTATGATTATGATTCTATAATTTTCTTCAGCAGCGTCCCCTTTGATCTCTCGTTTTCACACCTCACCATTCCATACATCTATGTCTCCCTCTCCCTTGACTATCACTGAACAAGGGTCTCGACATGAAACGTCACCCATTCCTTCTTTCTGGGATGCTGCCTGTCCCTCTGTGTTACATCCCCTCTCAGCGGAATGAATATTGATTTGTCTAACATCAAGTAACCCTTGCATCCCCTCTCTCTCCGTTCCCCACCACTCTCGTCATCATAGCAACATACAAAATAGGTGCAGGAGTAGGCCATTCGGCCCTTCGAGCCTGCACCGCCATTCAATATGATCATGGCTGATCATCCAACTCAGTATCCCGAACCTGCCTTCTCTCCAAACCCCCTGATCCCTTTAGCCACAAGGGCCACATCTAACTCCCTCTTAAATATAGCCAATGAACTGGCCTCAACTACGTTCTGTGGCAGAGAATTCCACAGATTCACCACTCTCTGTGTGAAAATAAAAATACTAATCTCTTAGCTTCAAACTGTGACCCCTTGTTCTGGACTTCCCCAACATCAGGAACAATCTTCCCGCATCTCACCTTTCCAACCCATTACGAATATCGTAAGTTTCTATAAGATCCCCCCTCAATCTCCTAAACTCTAGTGAGTACAAGTCGAGTCTATCCAGTCTTTCTTCATATGAAAGTCCTTACATTCCAGGAATCAATCTAGTGAACCTCTACACTCCCTCTATGGCAATAATGGCTTTTCTCAGATTTGGGGACCAAAACTGTACGTAATACTCCAGGTGTGGTCTCACCAAGACCCTGTACAACTGCAGTAGAACCTCTCTGCTCCTTTTGCTATGGATGCTAGCATACCATTCGCTTTCTTCACTGCCTGCTGCACCTGCATGCCTAATTTCAATGACTGGTGTATCATGACACACAGGTCTTGTTGCATCTCCCCTTTTCCTAATCGGCCACCATTTAGATAATAGTCTGCTTTCCTGTTTTTGCACCAAAGTGGATAACCTCACATTTATCAATGTATCCACATTATACTGCACTAATGAAACATCATAATAGTTTCACTATCGTCCTGTTGAGTACCACAGTTTGTATAACTCGTTACCGCCTTCCCCATAGCCAACAATGCACCATTGTGGGCTCTACCTGACTTTCATCATCGCGCCTTGTTTTGATTTGTCCTTTTACATATATTTTATCCATTTGTTCTCTGTACCATTCCATATCTCTCGTTTCCCTCTCCCCTGACTCTCAATCCGAAGAAGGGTGTCGACCCGAACTGCCACCTATTCCTTTTCTCCAGAGATGCTGCCTGTCCCGCTGAGTTACTGCAGTGTTTTGTGTCTGTCTATGATTCTACCAGCCCGTTTGTGTCCCTCAGAACTTCCCGACAAGCAGCAATAAACCAGTTCTCATTCAGCAGCAAAACACGCCAATGCATCTACTTTGGTGTCAATGTGAACTGGAAAGTCAGCGCCTTCATTAGATTGTACCTGGCAGCGAGTGTCTGGGAAGGACGTTTCTCTCCAGGACGGGAAACTTCCAGTGTGGGGGAAGGTGGGAACGTGTCTGAGAACCTGTCACTTGTCTTATTCCCAGTAATCTTCACCAAGGTGAAGGAGTGGAGATACATCGGCAAGAAGACCAACTCTCTGTGAGGGAACTGGGACCATGTCTATCATCTACAGCTCCAGACAAAGAGATATGGAGAATATTTAGAACTGATGAGAATGACCCGCCTGAAATACATCCCACTGGAATGTGGGCGGCACAGTGGCGCAGCGGTAGAGCTGCTGCCTCACAGCGCCAGAGACACGGGTTCAATCCTGACTACGGGGGCTGTCTGTTTGTGCATGGGCTTCCACCGGGTGCGACGGTTTCCTCCCACACTCCAAAGACATACAGGTGTGTGTGTTAATTGGCTTCTGTCAGCATTGTAAATTGACCCTAGTGTGTAGGATAGTGCTAGTGTACGGGATGATTGATGGGCCACTTGTAATCAGTGGGCCGAAAGGCCTGTTTCCACACTGTATCTCTAAACTAAACTAAACTGTAACCACGACTATTTTGGTATTATTTTGCATTCTGTTATTATATGAAAACGTTGTTTCTAATGTAACCGACAATTACTATTGCAGCTTTGATCATACAGCTCGTTGATTGAGCAGGAAATGCTGATGGTAAAATAAGCCACATTGGGGGGTTTAATATGTACTTGTGTAGTAATGTGGACCCTGTTCCCTTCAACTGATTTGTTGATGGGGAATGTGTGTAATCAGATTAGTCTCGCACAGCAACAGGTGACTCTTTGACATGATATGTAATACTGTTTCTGTTGATGGGTCAACACATGTAAACTGTTTAGACAAGTAGAGTTGTATCTATTGTTAATTAACAAGCTTGCTTCAGTACAAATATACACAATAAAAGTTCTATATAAAGCCGAACTCTTAGTATTCGTCCGTTAAATTAAAATGACTGCAGCTGACCCGTGTTAGTGAAACTTGTGAGATCCGGTTGTGTTTCAACATGCTGAATATAGAGACAGATATTTCCCCTGGAGGAACGGGTTACATATCACTACCAGGTCGTGCGGCACTGTGGTCAACCCAGTTCTATAACCCGGGCATTGATGTTGAGAATGGGGCAGCACAGTGGCACAGCGGGTAGAGCTGCTGATTCACGGCGCGGGTGATACAAGTTCCATCCTGACATCGGTTCTTGTCCGTGTGGAGTTAGCACAGTCTCCCTGTGACCGTGTGGGTTCCCTCTGGGTGTCCCGGTCTCCTCCCACATCCCAAAGACATGCGGGTTTGTAGGTTGATTGGTCTCTGTAAATTACCCCTAGTACGTAGGGAGTGGGCGAGAAAGTGGGATAACTTAGAACTAGTGTGAAGGTGAGATCGATGGTCGCCCTCGACTAGTTGGGCCGAATGGCCTGTTTCCATGCTGTATCTCTAAATAACTATTCTGTGTCACGTCAAGGGGGTCAGTATCTGCTGTCATCGCCATGAAGTGGAAGACTACACACAGGCCTTGTCTTTGGTTTGTACTGAAGCAGTAATGTGGGAAATGGGGTTCCCACATGTTTGGGGAATCTGGTCACGTGGACATTTATTGAGGATTTGATCATTAAAGTGTTATGTTTACAAAACCCAATCTGATGTGGGGGATGTTAGATATAGCTCTTGGGGCTAACGGAATCAAGGGATATGGGGAGAAAGCAGGAACATGGTACTGATTCATGATCATATTGAATTGTGGTGCTGGTTCGAAGGGCCGAATGGCCTCCTCCTACACCTATTGTCTACGTTTCTATGTTCCCTTTGCTCTTGGATGTCCAAACATAAACAATTCGCATTCTGGGCACTTGCCCCAGTGGAGCTGAGTGGGTGACACCTGCCACCTGCAGGCGATGGTGGAGACTGCAGCTTTCCTGGCACTGAGCTGATGTACATCAGTGCTGTCTGCCCGTACAGGTGAGTCCCCACTGTCCCCAGTCACTTCATGTGGAATTTGTGGAGGCTTCAGCCACGAAAACGGAACAAGGTTCTTGCCCTGAAACGTCACTCATTCCTTCTCTCCAGAGATGCTGCCTGTCCCGATGATTGACTCCAGCTTTTTGTGTCTATCTTTGGTAAGAATTACTCAACAGGTCAGGGGAGGGAAACAGAGCTGGCATTAGGGATTCAATCCCCTCATCACAACTGGAATGATGGATTTGAGACTATTTTGAGTTGTGAACACCGATCCAAATGTAGAGTACAAACCTGCACGTACATGATAGTCCAAAATTAGTTTAGAAACACCTGATATAGAGCCATGTGGCTGGACAACACGTGACTAGGCTCTTCGGCCCATCACATCCATACTATCAAGCTGCCATTATGCTCTGGACCCATTCTCCTGTATTTAGTTCATGACCCATAAACCCTTCTGATCCATACATCTGTCCAAATATTTATTAAAGTCACAATTTCACCCCGTTCTATAGCTTCCTCTGGTAACTCATTCCCCTCACATTAAACCTATGTCCCCTCGTTCTCGACTCCCCTATACTGGGCGTGTGTCTCCATGCGTTTACCCGATCCATCCCTCTGACAATTTTGTACATAATTCTGTAACAAGTACGTATATTTTGTACCTCTCATCCTCCTGCGCTCCCAGGTATAGAGTGCCAGCCTGCTCCACTGCTCCTTATACCTCAGGCCCTTGAGTTCTGGCTACATCATCATAAATCTCCGCACCCTTTCCAGCTTGACGACATCTTTCCTATAACATGGTGCCCCAAACTGAACACAATATTCTAAATGTGGCCTCACCAACGTCTTATACAACAGCAACGTGACCCTCCAACCTCTATACTCAATACTCTGACTGATGAAGGCCAAAGTGCCAAAGGACATTTTGCCCCCCATGCCTTCCTGCGCCCTGTAAGAGGGACATTGGCGTAACACTAGGCAACAACAAACTCTTGTACCATTAAGTTGTGGAAACAGGAAGGTGCACAAGCTGTCAAAACCCGGGGGCAACGACTGTTAAACTGAGCGCACAGAACAGGTGGCTTGAGAAGGGAGAGATCCTGCACAACCAGTCAAGTAAGTGAATGGAGCAGCGTAGGAGCGGTGCCCGTAGGCAGCTGCATGGATCGCTGGTGGAAGGAGACAATGGCATCACGCTGGACCAGGCCCAACCCCACTCCAGCACACAACCTACTGTCCACAGCTAGAGTACGATTAGACTGGATCGCACGCATAACAAGCATCTCACCTGGTCTCTGCACATGTGACAACAGATAAAGCCACTATCTAAATAATGTCATCAGGTCATAAGTGACTGGAGTAGAATTAGGCTTTTCGGCCCATCAAGTCTACTCCACCATTCAAACATGGGTGATCTATCTCTCCCTCCTAGTCCCATTCTCCTGCCTTCTCCCCATAACCTCTGACACCTGTACTAATCAAAAATCTATTTATCTCTGCCTGAAATATATCAACTGACTTGGCTTCTACAGCCTTCTGTGGCAAAGATTTCCACAGATTCACCATCATCTGACTAAATAAACGTATCCTCATATCCTTCCTAAAAGAATGTCCTTTAACTTCAGTTAACCCTTGCTTTCTCTCCCCATCCCCTTCCCCTTCCCAGTTCTCCCACGAGTCTTACTGTTTCCGACCACATTCTATATTTGTCCCACCTCCTCCCCTGACATCAGTCTGAGGAAAGGCCTGGACCCGAAACATCGCCTATTCCTTCTCTCCATAGATGCTGCCTCACCCGCTGAGTTTCTCCAGCAGTTTTTTGTCTACCTTCTGTTAATTCTAAGGCTATGACCTCTCATCCTAGACTCTCCCACTCGTGGAAACATCCTCTCCACATCAACTCTATCCAAGGGCTTTCACTATTCGCTATGTTTCAATGAGGTCCCCCTCATTCTTCTACGCTCCAGTGAGTACAGGCCCAGTGCTGACAAACTCTCATCATAGGTTAACCCACTCATTCCTGGGATCACTCTTGTAAACCTCCTCTGGACCCTTTCCAGAGCCAGCACATAACAAATTAACTAAATTCCTTTGACAATTAGTCACAAGATCATGTGATAGGAGCAGATTTAGGCCATTCGGCCCATCAAGGCTACTCCACCTTTCAATCATGGCTGATCAATCTCTCCATCCTAACCCAATTCTCCTGCCTTCTCCCCATAACCTCTGACACCCGTACTGATCAAGAATCGATCTATCTCTGCATTAATAGTGTGATGGGGAACAATATGAAGTATGTGTTGCAATATTAAAGGGGCTTCAGGGAGAGAGGGACACGTGTCTTCTTGCAGACACACTCCGTCCTTGCACTGGGCTTTGCATTAGGAGCCTAGAGGCAGCGGACAACTTTGGTCAACAATATCAACGACATCTGGTGAAGCAAAGATGCTCCCGTTCTAAGCTCATGTGGTCAGAAGTGATAGGTGCACAATTAGGCCATTCAGCCCATCATGAATGATCCCACGAACGAGTAGGCTAACGTACGGCGAGAGTTTGTCAGCGCTGGGCCTGTATTCGCTGGAGTTTAGAAGGATGAAGGGGAACCTCATTGAAACATACAGAATAGTGAAAGGCTTGGATAGAGTGGATGTGGAGAGGATGTTTCCATTATTGGGAGAGTCTAGGACTAGAGGTCATATCCTCAGATTTGTGATTACCACAGGTGTCAGAGGTTATGGGGAGAAGGCAGGAGAATGGAGTTAGGGGGGAGAGAGATAGATCAGGTATGATTGTGGAGTCGACTTGATGGGCCGAATGGCCTAATTTTACTCCGATCACTTTTGCCCTTGTGATCAAGTCTACTCCACCAATCAATCGTGGCTAATGGAAGGCCTGGTGTCAGAGGGAATGAAGCCGTTCCCGAGGGAAAGATGTGTAAGGCAGTGACTAGTGGGGTACCGCAAGGCTCAGTGCTGGGACCCCAGCTATTTACAATATATATTAATGATCTGGATGAGGGAATTGAAGGCAATATCTCCAAGTTTGCGGATGACACTAAGCTGGGGGGGCAGTGTTAGCTGTGAGGAGGATGCTAGGAGACTGCAAGGTGACTTGGATAGGCTGGGTGAGTGGGCAAATGTTTGGCAGATGCAGTATAATGTGGATAAATGTGAGGTTATCCACTTTGGTGGCAAAAACAGGAAAGTAGACTATTATCTAAATGGTGGCCAACTAGGAAAAGGAGAGATGCAGCGAAACCTGGGTGTCATGGTACACCAGTCATTGAAAGTAGGCATGCAGGTGCAGCAGGCAGTGAAGAAAGCGAATGGTATGTAGGCTTTCATAGCAAAAGGATTTGAGTATAGGAGCAGGGAAGTTCTACTGCAGTTGTACAGGGTCTTGGTGAGACCACACCTGGAGTATTGCATACAGTTTTGGTCTCCAAATCTGAGGAAGGACATTATTGCCATAGAGGGAGTGCAGAGAAGGTTCACCAGACTGATTCCTGGGATGTCAGGACTGTCTTATGAAGAAAGACTGGATAGACTTGGTTTATACTCTCTAGAATTTAGGAGATTGAGAGGGGATCTTATAGAAACTTACAAAATTCTTAAGGGGTTGGACAGGCTAGATGCAGGAAGATTGCTCCCGATGTTGGGGAAGTCCAGGACAAGGGGGTCACAGTTTAAGGATAAGGGGGAAATCCTTTAAAACCGAGGAGAAGAACTTTTTTTCACACAGACAGTGGTGAATCTCTGGAACTCTCTGCCACAGAGGTTAGTCGAGGCCAGTTCATGGGCTATGCTTAAGAGGGAGTTAGATGTGGCCCTTGTGGCTTAGGGGATCAGAGGGTATGGAGAGAAGGCAGATACGGGATACTGAGTTGGATGATCAGCCATGATCATATTGAATGGCGGTGCAGGGTCGAAGGGCCGAATGGCCTACTCCTGCACCTAATTTCTATGTTTCTATGTTACCCAAATCCCCAGGAATTTCAAACCAAAGATCCCAGCTTCAAACAGGCGCATTATTGCAATTGGTTCATGTAGGAACATGCGGCCAATCACATGAACGCTACTGGGTGTGAGAGAGAGAGTGGGTGAGTGAGGCGGAGATAGAGAGAGAGAACAATAGCAACCGAAACCGAAAGCGAACGGGAAGGGGGAGAAGGAGAGAAGGAGAGAAGGAGAGAAGGAGCGAGCCACACACTGCTTGTTGTGTTCACCTTTCCCCTCCAGCGTCCACCTGCAAGGAGTACAGGTAGGAACAAGCGGTTGAAGGACAAACTGAGGCGAGTTCTCAGCGCGACGGTGTCACGTTAGATGGAGCCACACTGTAAAGGCAGCAATGTTCTCCCCGTCAGCTCTCCGTGTGATCTGCTGCAAAGCGACTGGATCCCACAATAGACGGAACAACTCCGGCAACACTTGAGCCTTACTTGTGTAAAGTCTCCCCTCCCCCTCCTTCACCAGCGCGGCTCTCTACTTCCGGCATGGTCTGGGCTTGAAGTTTTGGGCGAATCGAAACTTAACAGCAGCAGCAAAACACCCTTTGTTTGTCCTTCAGATTCTCTCTGAATGGGAGCGGTTTCAGAGAGCGGGCGTTGCACTCAATACATTGCAAATAGATTCGTAAACATGATAGGGGATTAGCGAGTGGCCGCTGGCGTTTGTTGTCACGTTACTAGTCCGTCTGGTTGTTCCGGCACTCACTGAGAGAAGGCGGCCGCTGTTGTCACTGGACTCTTTAACATCCGCTACAACCAGAGCGGCACAAACTCCAGCCCCGCGGCCTCCTGTGGGCGGTGAGGAGACTGAGTGGATGATCTGCCCCTCTCTGACACTTGTCTCCGGGCCCGGGACCCCCCTGCAGAATATCAACCCTCTCTCGGAGCCACGTTAGAATCATAGAAACAGCAACATATTTGCAGTAGTAGGCGGTTCGAGCCAGCACCGCCCTTCCATATGATCATGGCTGATCATCTAAAATTAGTTCCCCGTTCCTGCTTTTTCCACCCCATGTCCCTTGATTTCTTTAGCCCATTAGAGCTAAATCCAACTCTCTTGAAAACATCCAGTAAATTTGGCTTCCACTGCCTTCTGTGGCAGAGAATTCCACAGATTCACAACTCTCTGAGTGAAAAAGTTTTTCCTCATCTCAGTCCTAAATGGCCTTATTCTTAAACTGTGATCCCCTGGTCCTGGGCATTGTTTCAGTACCTGATCATTTTGATTGATCTCTGTTAGTGGTAACATTTACTGTACAGAAATAGACCATTCGGCCCAACTAGTCCCTGCCATCCTTTTTCTGCCACATGTTGATGGTGGTGAATTTGCCACAGGTAACATTGTTGTCTATCAGATGTTTCAGTTTAGACACAAAATGCTGAAGTACTTCAGCGGGACAGGCAGTATCTCTGGGGAGAAGGAATGGGTGACCTTTCGGGTTGAGACCCTTTAGACTGATGTCAGAGGAGTGGGTGGTACAGAGATGGATGTAACAGGGATTTCCAGTCCAAGACACTGTTTTAACAAGGGGATAGTTACAGCGTTTCCAGTTACACACGAGCCAGTTATTGTATGAGGTTGTCAGTCACCGTTTCAAAGTACTGACCGATTTACAGACTACTTCTGTAGACCGACCTACAGAGACCTTGAATTTCCCCCATCTCCATTCACTACCAGTCTCTGTGTTCAACAAGTCCTCCTTCTCTGGGGATGGGGAGACTCAATTCTCCAAACCTCCTGCTGTCAGGTTGAGGAAGGTGGGGTGAGACATCCCCGCTGTACACAGGTTCATAAGTGAAAGGAGCAGAATTAGGCCATTCGGCCCATCAAGCCTACTCCACCATCTCCCATGGCTGATCTATCTCTCCCTCCTAACCCCATTCTCTGCCTTCTCCCCATATCCCCTTACACCCATAACGAATGAAGAATGTATCTCTGCCTTGGAGAAATCCATTGACTTGGCCTCCACAGCCTTCAGTGGCATTGATTTCCACAGATTCACCAGCCTCGAACTAAAATAAATTCCTATTCCTAAAGGAATGTCCTTTAGTTCTGAGGCTATGACATTGGGCCCAAGATTCTCCCACTAGTGGGAACATCCTGTCCACATCCACTAGACAGGTTTTTGGTAAGTCTCAATGAGGTCCCCCTCATCCTTCTAAACCCCAGCACGTATTGGTCCATTTTCAGTAGATTGCATGAAACCCATCCTGATTAAGGGTGATTTTCCCAATAGCCTCAGGGATTTCTGGTATAGAACAAACCATCACTCACTCTCTCACTACTTTCCTGTTGAAGGAGCAGACTGACACATCCACGGACAAAGAGGAGCTCTGATCACCGACCTCACCTCAGCACAGCGCCGGGATCACTGGATCATCACACAGGCCGGCAGCGAGACACAGAGATCAGAAATGGGAGGAAGCAGTTCCAGGTAGGTCCAGACATGCCGCACCCTGTCACCCTGTGTCCCCTGTCTCCCTGTCACCCTGTCTCCCCATCACCCTGTCACCCTGTCTCCCTGTCACCCTGTCTCCCTGTCACCCTGTCTCCCTGTCACCCTGTCTCGCTGTCTCCCCATCACCCTGTCACCCTGTCTCCCCATCACCCTGTCACCCTCTCTCTCCCCGTCACCCTGTCTCCCCGTCACCCTGTCACCCTGTCTCCCTGTCCTCCCAGTCACCCTGTCTCCCAGTCACCCAGTCACCCTGTCTCCCCTGTCACCCTGTCTCCCTGTCACCCTGTCACCCTGTCTCCCCGTCACCCTGTCTCCCTGTCACCCCGTCACCCTGTCACCCTGTCTCCCCGTCACCCTGTCTCCCCATCACCCTGACTCCCCATCACCCTGTCTCCCTGTCACCCTGTCACCCTGTCTCCCTGTCTCCCAGTCACCCTGTCTCCCCGTCACCCAGTCTCCCTGTCTCCCTGTCTCCCTGTCACCCTGTCTCCCTGTCCCATGTCTCCCTGTCTCTCCCTGTCACCCTGTCACCCTGTCACCCTGTCTCCCTGTCACCCTGTCTCCCTGTCTCCCTGTCTCCCTGTCACCCTGTCTCCCTGTCACCCTGTCACCCTGTCTCCCTGTCTCCCTGTCTCCCTGTCCCCTGTCTCCCTGTCACCCTGTCTCCCTGTCCCCTGTCTCCCCTGTCCCCTGTCTCCCTGTCTCCCTGTCACCCTGTCACCCTGTCACCCTGTCCCATGTCTCCCTGTCTCCCTGTCACCCTGTCACCCTGTCTCCCTGTCCCATGTGTCTCCCCTGTCACCCTGTCTCCCTGTCACCCTGTCACCCTGTCTCCCTGTCCCTTGTCACCCTGTCTCCCCATCACCCTGTCACCCCCCGTCTCCCTGTCACCCTGTCTCCCCATCACCCTGTCACCCCGTCACCCTGTCTCCCTGTCTCCCTGTCTCCCTGTCTCTCCCTGTCACCCTGTCTCCCTGTCTCCCTGTCACCCTGTCTCCCTGTCTCCCTGTCTCCCTGTCACCCTGTCTCCCCGTCACCCTGTCACCCTGTCTCCCCGTCACCCTGTCACCCTGTCTCCCTGTCCCTTGTCACCCTGTCTCCCCATCACCCCGTCACCCCGTCTCCCGTCTCCCCATCACCCCGGGTTGAGATAGAGATATATACAATGATGAGGAACATCGATCGGTATGGTGAATGGTGACTTGTCTTTTTCACAGGGCAGGTAATTAAAATCTGGAGGGTTTCCAGTTGAGGGGCAAAGATGACTGGTGGGTATTTGGAACCAGCTGTCAGAGAAGTGGTAGAGACAGGAACACGATCGTCATTTATTAGCCAAGTGGGTTTAGCAACAAACGAGGAACAGTCAAACCTAAAAAGCAACAAGACACACAACTATATACGAATGTGATATAAACATCCACCACAGTGACTCCTCCACACTCCCCACTGTGATGGACGGCAATAAAGTCTTATCCACTTTAATCCTTTCCTCCTGCGAACCAACCGCAGCTGGAGATCGAGCTCCAACGTTGGGGCGGTCGAACTCTTGCAACTTGGAGCAACAAAAGCCGACTCCTGGCAATTGGAACGCCCGCTCCAAGATGGTAAAGTCCGCAGGCTCCATGGTTTTGGAGTCTAGAAATCCCAAAGCAGAGGCCGACAACTTCACGATGCTAGGCTGCAGTGCAGACGGAGATACGACATGGAAAGAGTTGCATCTCAATGGACAGTAGGTGCAGGAGTAGGCCATTCGGCCCTTCGAACAAGCACCGCCATTCAATATCATCCTGGCTGATCATCCCCAATTAGTACCCTGTTCCTGCCTTCTCCCCATATCCCCTGACTTTTTAAAAAAATTTTAGCCCGATCTAGCTCTCTCTTGAAAGCATCCAGAGAACCTGCCTCCACCACCCTCTGAGGCAGAGAATTCCACAGACTCACCACTCTCTGTGAGAAAAAATGTTTCCTCATCTCCGTTCTAAATGGCTTACTCCTTATTCTTAAACTTTGGCCCCTGGTTCTGGACTCCTCCAACATCGGGAACAAGTCTCCTGCCTCTAGCGTGTCCAAACCCTAAACAATCATATATCTAAAGTCCAGAGTGTACAAGCCCAGCTGCTCCATTCTATCAGCATATGACAGTCCCGCCATCCCGGGAATTAACCTGCAAACCTATCCTGCACTCCCTCAATAGCAAGAATGTCCTTCCTCAAGTTAGGGGACCAAAACTGCACACAATACTCCAGGTGTGGTCTCACTAGGGCTCTGTACAACTGCAGAAGGCCCTCTTTGCTCCTATATTCGATTCCTCTTGTTATAAAGGCCAACATGCCATTCGCTTTCTTCACTGCCTGCTGCAACTGCATGCTTACTTTCATAGACTGATGAAAAAGGACCTCCAGATCCCATTGTACTTCCCCTTTTCCCAACTTGACGCCATTTAGATAGTAATCTGCCTTCCTGTTTTTTCTACCAAAGGGGATAACCTCACATTTATCCACATTAAACTTCATCTGCCATGCATCTGCCCACTCCCCCAACCTGTCCCAAGTCACCCTGCATTCTCATAGCATCCTCCTCACAGTTCACACTGCTCCCTAGCTTTGTGTCATCTGCAAATTTGCTAATCTTACTTTGAATCCCTTCATCCAAATGATTGATGTATATTGTAAATAACTGCGGTCCCAGTACCGAGCCTTGCGGTTCCCCACTAGTTACTGCCTGCCATTCTGAAAGGGACCCGTTAATCCCTACTCTTTGTTTCCTGTCTGCCAACCACTTCTCTATCCATGTCAGCACTCTACCCCCAATGCCATGTGACCTAATTTTGCCCACTAATCTCCTATGTGGGACATTTTCAAATGCTTTGTGAAAGTCTCCATTGAGGAAAGAGATAAACAAGTTTCCCCCACCACCCCCCACAAATACACAAACTAAAGATAAACTAAAAGATACATTTTACAACAAACTAAAAAGACAAAGGATGAAAAAGACAAAGATGGCCCATTGGCGAGGCAGCCACCGTGCGGCGCCCCCTGGTGGTATAAAGGCATTTAACACAGACAGCAATTGGAAAGGTTAGTGGGATATGGCCCAGACGTGGGTGAAAGGGATTAGCCCTGGTTGGCATCCTGTTAACAGGGACGACTTGGGCTGAATGGCCTGTTTCTGTGTTGGATCCTTCTACGATTCTATGGCTGTGTTCTGTGTTGGCGCAGGCACTCTGACAATCTGACAATTCATTCTTCTTTAGTTGAGACTGGGCATGTTGTGAAAGCCTCTATCACCTTCTGCAACCTATTCATGACTGGATGTACTTAGACCACAGAGCTTTGCATTAGTCGACGGGTTGTGGAGCCACTTTGCTCTGTTCATTGTTTGTCAAGATCCTTCCGATTCCCTTCATTACAGATAGATGCATTCTTTGTATGAGAAACACATTTAAACGCTCCCCTTCTTGAGCAGATGTACCCTCACAAAGCAACTGTTCTTTGACTCTACCCAAACCTCACTTCACCAACTTGACCCCAACACCTAAACCTGGGAACATACAGGGCCATGTAAGTGGAGGCCTTCTTGGAGTGAGTGGATATTACAGAGTGAAGACATGCAGGTGAACGGAGGGAAGTGGTACGGGAAGGATTAGTTGGCCCGATGTGGAAGGGCAGCAGCTTCTGTAATGTGTTTGGGGACAGGTATCGATTGATCAGGGAGACACCAATATCTGGAGAAGCTCGGCCGGTCAGGCGGCATGTGTCGAGTGGCTGGGCTTCCTGTAATGAGACCAAGATCAGCAATTCCATGAGTTAAAGCAAGGGTGGCTATTCACAGTCAAAGTATATTGACTAACAGCAACAAATGAACAAACTGCAGGAGGAACTAAGTGGGACTGGTGCAGCCTCGACCCAAAATGTCCATCTTCCTTTTGCTTCCATACATGCTGCCTGACCTACTGACGTCTTCTGGCATTGCTGTTTTACACTAGATTCCAACATCTGCAGTCCCTCATGTCTCCACCATCAACTGATCCATACCCAGGCACATTCCAGAATCTCACTCTGTACAGATTATCTGTTGCACTTTGTTCTGTTGCAGGAAAAGCATATCAACCATAACTATACTTAGCCTTATCATTGTGCATGTGTACAGAGTACAGTGAAAAAAGCTTTGTTTAGCATGTTGTGTAATCAATAGGTCAGGTTGACATGAGGATATCTGGTAATGATGCAATGTGCAATGTATTTCGATGCTATTTCAACTGGAAATTATCATGGTTCCATTCAATCATGTTCTAACACATGTTTCCTTTCAGCCAACAGGCGGCTCAGTCTGAGACCCCCACATTCTTCACACAGGAAGAGCTCAGCAAACTGAAGTCCGACTTTGAAACGGGAGGTGTGGAAAAGGTTCAACCTTTGATACAGAATAAGATCAAAGAACTGGACAACACTGAGCTGAACATCGCCGTGACGGGAGAGACGGGTACAGGAAAATCCACCCTCATCAACGCCATGAGAGGGCTTCGTAGCGAAGATGAGGGAGCGGCTGCGGTTGGGACCACGGAAACTACAAAGGTGCCCACCGGATACCCACATCCCACTCTGCCCAATGTCCGCTACTGGGACCTGCCGGGGACCGGATCCCCACAATTCACCGCGGGTTCCTACCTGAGGAAAATGCAATTTAAAAAATATGATTTCTTCATCATAGTGTCAGCTGGTCGATTCAAAGAGAATGATGCAAAACTTGCCACGGAGATTAAGCGGCTGGGGAAGAAGTTCTATTTTGTCCGCTCTAAGATTGACGCTGACCTTTATGCTGTGCGGAAGGAACGGAAGACATTTGATGAAAACAAGGAATTGGAAAAGATCCGGAGTGACTGCGTCAGTACGTTGGGGAATGTCGGGATCCCTGATCCCACCGTATTCCTGATATCCAGTTTTAAACAGGATCAGTATGATTTTGCTGAGTTAAATGAAGCACTGGAAGGTGATTTACCAAACATAAAGAAAAGGATCTTTGTCTTGGCCCTTCCCAACCTCAGCGTGGAGATTGTTCAGAAGAAAAGTGAGTTGCTGAAGAAGGGGATCTGGGCATTGGCGACCATCTCGGGATTAGTTGGGGCCATCCCAGTCCCTGGAGTCTCTCTCGCTTGTGACATTGGGATATTGATTGGAGCAATCGTCCAGTTCCGGAAATGCCTGGGTCTTGATGATGCTTCTCTTCATCGACTGGCCAACAGAACAGGTAAATCCGTGGAAGAGCTGAAAGCCGCGGCTAAAAGTCCCCTGCTGGGAGAAATAACTCCAGATGTCATTACGAGGGTAGGTTGGGGAGTCGCGGCTGTTACTGTGTCAGCCCTGGAACTAGCTCTCGACATTGTCCCAGTCATTGGCTCCATTTTTGGAGCAGGTTCATCATTCCTCATGACCTTCAAGATCCTGAGAGATGTGCTGAAGGATCTGACAGAGAGTGCGGAGAGGGTGGTGAGGGTAGCGTTTGAAACTTGAACATAGAAGGGGACAGCACAGGAATGGGCCCTTCGAATAATGCCAACGTTACGCCAAGTTCAACTGATCTCATTTGTCAGTACATGATCCATGTCTCTCTACTGTCTGCACATCCAGGTGCCTATCCAAAGGCCCTTTAAATGCCACCATCAAACATGATTTACGTCTTTCAATTAATCGAGTTCCTTTTATGTTGTAGTCATAGATACATAGAATATAGGTGTGGGAGTAGGCCATTCGGCCCTTTGAGCCAGCACCGCCATGCATGGAAACAAAGAAACATAGGAAATAGGTGCAGGAGGAGGCCTTTTGACCCTTCAAGCAAGCACCACTATTCATGATGATCATGGCTGATCATCCACAATCAGTAACCCGTGCCTGCCTTCTCCACATTCCCCTTGATTCCACGAGCCCCAAGAGCTCTATCTAACTCTTTTAAATTCCTCCAGTGTATTGGCTTCCACTGCCTTCTGTGGCAGCGAATTCCACAAATTCACAACTCTCTGGGTGAAAACGTTTTTTCTCCTCTCAGTTTTAAATGGTCTCCCCTTTATCCCCTGGTTCTGGGCTCCCCCAACATTGGGAACATTTTTCCTGCATCTAGCTTGTCCAGTCCGTTTATAATTGTATATGTTTCTATAAGATCCCCTCTCAGTTTTCTAAACTCCAGTGAATACAAGCGCAGTCTTTCCAATCTTTCCTCATATGACAGTCCTGCCATCCCGGATATTAACCTCGAGAACTTACTCTGCACTCCCTTAAGAGCAAGAATGTCCTCCCTCAAATTAGGAGACCAAAATTGCACACGATACGCCAGGTGTGGTCTCTCAAGGGCCCTGTACAACTGCAGTAGGATCTCCTTGCTCCTAAACCAAATCCTCACACAATGAAGGCCAACATGCCAGTAGCTTTCTTCTCTGCCTGCTGTACCTGCATGCTTACTTTCAATAGATTGAAAGAAGTCAATAGATTGAAGAAGTCTAATGCCAAATCTTGCTGGATAAATACAAGAGTGATAGTATATTTATGATGACCAGGAACCACCAGTGAGATGTACAGGTGGTACTTCCAGAAATTCAGAAGCTCTGTAACAATCAAGGTGAAATGTTATTCAGCATGGGCCTATAGAAGGCACAGTTTTGTGAACTTTCAGTGTAGAGATACAGCATGGAAACAGGTCCCTCAGCCCACCAACTCCACCCCGACCATTGATCACAGTTTCACACTAGATCGACTTTACCGCACTCTCTCATCCACTCACTCCACACTAGAGGATATTTTACAGAGGCCAATTAACCTACAATCCTACACGTCTTTATGGGTAGAAACCTGAGCACCCGGAGAAAACCCACATGGTCACATGAAAACCATGCAAACTTCACACAGGCTGCACCTACCTGTTATATATAGAAACATAGAACATAGGTGCAGGAGTAGGCCATTCGGCCCTTCAAGCCTACACCGCCATTCAATATGATCATAGCTGATCATCCAACTCAGTATCCCGTACCTGCCTTCTCTCCATACCCCCTGATCCCTTTAGCCACAATGGCCACATCTAACTCCCTCTTAAATACAGCCAATGAACTGGCCTCAACTACCTTCTGTGGCAGAGAATTCCAGAGATGCACCACTCTCTGTGTGAAAAATGTTCTTCTCATCTCGGTCCTAAAAGATTTCCCCCTTATCCTTAAACTGTGACCCCTTGTTCTGGACTTCCCCAACATCGGGAACAATCTTTCTGCATCTAGCCTGTCCAACCCCTGAAGAATTTTGTAAGCTTCTATAAAATCCCCCCTCAATCTTCTAAATTCTAGCGAGTACAAGCCGAGTCTATCCAGTCTTTCTTCATATGAAAGTGCTGCCATCCGCCATTGCAAGGTACCAACCAACAGCACCTTACAGTTAGCAGCCAATTTGACAGCCAGAAAATGCAGCTGAAACGCTGGGGATTTTTAGCACAAAATAAGTGTAGTAAAGCACACAAATGATTGGACAATGCATATTCACCATCCCTACAAACCTCTGAGGTTTAATGTGGGTCAGAGTTTCCCAGCTAGGTTCTTGTCTCGTTGACCTGTGACTTTTCACCAATCGGGTGTAGGAATGGATTGCACTTCAGGAAGTTGGCCCAGTGGCCATAGGCAAGGTCTTGTATACGGAGGGCAGTGCGTGTTGAAGTTCCCTTGCATCACATTGATGAAGAAGCCTCAATCACAGAAATTACTAAAGAATCCTTACCTATATGTGAGGCACATCCACATGCAGGACGCTGTTATGGTTTTTAAAAACCTTGAAAGCCATTGAGAATAATTGAAGAACTATAAAAATGCTAAAACAATTTTAGTTTGTTCTCCCTTTAGAGTTTGATATTAACACACGGTGATGGGGGTAAAACTAATAATTGTACAGACAATAACTATGCAACACAAATAAACAATCTTTTGACATTTTCATTAACATGGGTAAAGAACATAAATTTATCACAGAAATATCAATAGATAACATGACATAATATGATGAATTATTGAAAGAAATTGCATTGTGTAAAAATAATGGCCTTGCGTAGCTTTAAAAATTACTTGTAAATGCCCATTTGACACTTGTTGAATGGGAAAGATAGATCAGCCATGATTGAATGGTGGAATAGACTTGATGGGACGAATGGCCTAATTCTGCTCCAGGAACTAATGAACTGTATTAATTCTGATTTTCAGCACAATGTATGTTACCGATCTGATGTATTCAAAAACGCTCTGTGATTAACATACACTATTCCAAATATTTCTCTCATCAATACATATCTGTGCCTTCTGATTATTCAAGATAAAACCTCAATAGAAATGCAAATATTGTGGTCTGATGTTTTTCTTACTTTTGCTTGTGCAGCGCAATGTATCTCAATACATGAGAAACACCAAAAGAGAGTTGTCTTTCCTGCAGAAATGCATTGCACCTTCCCACATGTTGCGAAGGTGCTCCATAGAGTACAATATTCCATGCAACTCATGCACATAGTATTTACACACATTTTCATCAATGGGCAGCACCTCATTCCACAGACGGTACAAGTCAAAGTCATCCGTTACATTGAGCGTGAAATCCAGGGTAATGTGTCGTAGGTGGTAATTGTTCAATAAAATATAGAAAACATTGGTTTGTCATCAAGACTCTACAGATATGGGGGACAAATAAATGATGAGAGGCGTAATTTGTTCAGATTGCAGACAGTTCTAAATATTCCACTGAGCAAATTGGTTCCCACTTTACGAGGTAATTCACAAATTCTCCCGAGTTTTCCCCTTGATTCAAACTCGCAGAATGTTCGTAACGGATCCGTAGGAGTCCGTAGATATATTATAAACCAGCCGTAGGTACTCGGGGCATCCTCCCGACTATTGTTTTACTCGTGGACATTTTATATCAGGCTGGAAAAAACGTCCTGACTTACCTGATGCCCTGAATACCTACGGCTGTCATGACGAGCCGCTACGATGCATCTTGAATTTAGTTTTGATAAAGGACTGATCTTATAGAGGTGTATAATGATCCTATAGAGGTGTATAATGATCATATGGAGGTGTACAATTAACCTATTCAGGTGCATAATGATCATATAGAGGTGTGTAAAAGCATAATTGGAATAGATTGGGTAGATGCACAGAATCTTTTGCCCAGAGTATGTGAATCAAGTGCCAGAGGACATAGGTTTAAGGTGAAGGGGGAAAGATTTTATAGGTATCTGAAGGGTAAGATTTTCTACACAAAGTGTGGTGGGTGTATGGAACAAGCTGCCGGAAGAGATAGTTGAGGCTGGTACTATTGCAATGTTTAAGAAACATTTAGACAGGTACATGGATAGGACAGGTTAGGATGGATATGGGTCAAACACAGGCAAGGAGGACTAGTGTAGAAGGAACATAATTTCAATGTGCTCACAAGTAACAAATGTGAGAATAACAAGCACAATTGACCATTGACTGTTGAGTGTTTTGTGGGCAAGTTGGGCCGAATGACCCTGTTTCACACTGTATAACTGATTCAATTATGTGATGAGTAGAGCCAGGATTTTGCCATAAGTGCCTTTTCATGCCTTTTTTGATGATTTCAGTAGGATATGCCTTTTTTCACGATTGAGTGCCTAAATCAGCCTTTTTTGCTGTTTTTAACGTAACTTACTTACAAGAACATTTACACCACCGGGGCAAACACCTGGCTGTAAGTGGGTGTTCAGTGGTGATTGAAGAGGGGTGCATGGGAAAGGGTCCAGTCTTTGCAAACTGGAGTCATGCTTTAAGTAGGTGTGAAGTGGTGATTGGGAAGGAGTAGGTGGGGAAGGGTCCAGTCTTTTCTGTTTATCGAAACTGCAGTAGAACTCGTTCAGGTCGTTGGTCAGCTGACGATTGTCCAAGGAGCAAGGGGTTTTCCTCTTGTAGCTTGTGATTTCTTGCAAGCCCTTCCACACTGAAGAAGAGTAATTTGCTGAGAACTTGCACCTCAACCTCTCAGAGTACCTTTCCTTGGCAGCTCTGATTCCTCTTCTTAGCTTGTACTTGGCCTGCCTGTAGAGGTCTGCATCCCCGCTCCTGTAGGGTCTACCCTTGCAAGCATCAAAAATGCTTAAAGTCAAGTCCACACCCTGTAAAAAATGGAATGATTTGGTGAGAGTGTACCAATGTTTTAAACTTTAATAAAACTTTTTTGCACTTTTAATGCTGTGTGTTCTTCATCACAATAGAACCTAATAGACAGGAATGGCTGCTCTGTGGGAGAGCCACTAAGAGTGCATGGGGGGAGGTTGTTTGGAGATGCACTGAATGTGTGGCTGGGAGGGGAATGGCAAGGAGCAGAGTGGGGGAGGGGGGTGGTGAAGGTAGGTGGGGTGACTGAGTGAACTGCTAGCGTACCAGGCGTGAGTGACTGCACTGCCAGCCCACGAGCCATGAGTTAGTGAACTGCCAGCCCACCAGCTGTAAGTGACTGAACTGCCAGCCCAATAATCCATTCAGTCCACCTTCTTCCCGCTTCTCTCTTACAGTCTGTCACCTGTTTTGGGCAGAATTTCTGGCAGTTTCTCAGCCGCCAGCCTGCCAGGTCCGAGTGATTGTACTGCCAGGCCTCAGTGACTGAGCTGCCAGCCCTCAGTGACTGTGCTGCCAGCCCAAAATTCCATTTGGCCCACAAACTCCATACTAGCCCTCTGGAAATCAGTACCTTCGGCCCACAACACTCATACTAGCGCAACAGGAAGCCCCCCCCCACTGGCCAGCAATATTGGAATTGGTGGAGAGGTGGAATATTGTGTTGGGTGTCCAGCCCTCCCATGTGATGCTGGGACCCAACGGGTCCCACTTAGTCTAGTATTCTCTACAAACAACTGTGTGCTGTTTTGCAATGTATGTGAGAAAACAGTGAATCATGAGAAAAAATATTTCATTTCCATGCACAAGTTGTTGACAGAGAAACAGAAGGTAGGAAATACACAAGGTTGTCTCCTCACAACATTTATTGCTGGCTCCAATCGCATATCTGAGTTTTTGAGTGATCTGTGCAACGCATTCATTGATGCTGGAATTCCCCTTTAGAAATTGGAAAACAAATCTGAGTTTTTTTAGGGAAATATACCAAGCGAGTCATCATTACGGAAAAATTGTGTTGACAGCAACTTCAACATTGATGAAGTTGCATGCAACAAAATATGGATCTCAATAGATGCGATAACTGATGCTGTGGGGAGATTTGTTGCCAATGTGGTCATTGGTACACTGGAGGCAGGTCAACCATCAAAGGGGTATTTCTTGACATCGGAAGTTTTGGAGAAGTCAAAAAACGGAACTATTGCTCAGTTGTTTACATCTTCACTTGCTGCTGTACTTTGTACTTAAAGTTCCAGGCGATGTAGGTGAAGACATACAAGGAAAATGTGAGAGAGTGTGGTTTTAGCTAACAAAGATCTTGAAGAAATACAAAACCTAGCTAAATTACTCAAAGGTAGTTGTAATGCACAAGATATCGACATGAATATTGAGTTTGTAGCTTGTTTCAGGTATGCACCAGTGACCTCAGCTGGGGCAAAAATAAGTTTTTCACAACTGTAGCATATTCTGTCTGACAGACGACATAGTTTAACACCAGATAATTTGAAAAAATGCTGGTAGTTATGTGCAACCAGGCAACTTTGGTCATTTCATGTAGTATACCTGTATAATTATCATTTTTAACCATATTTTGGTGGTGGAAATAAATGCCTTTTTCGTGCCTTTTTTGTAATTTTATTGTGCCTTTTTGCCTGCCTATTTCAGAGATTTTTAGCGCCTAAACATCCTAGTGATGAGGAATAATATGAAGAGATTTGCAAAGATCATATCGGGGCTGCTGTTGAGAAACGTTTGACAGTGTGTTGCAATGTTACGCATCCCCCCCAGTAATACAGACTCAATATATTCAGCAGCGAACACACATGATGGAGGCACAACTAGCATCACACCTGACAATCTACAACTGATTCCCTGTATGTAAATGCACCTTGTTGTGCAATAGGCAATTAAGTTGTTACAAAGAGGATAGACACAAAATGCTGGAGAAACTCAGCGGGATGGGCAGCATCTCTGGTGAGAAGGATCAGGTGATGTTCCAGGTCGAGACCCTTCTTCAGACTGAGAGTCAGGGAGAGTGAAACAAAACAAAGGTAGAAAGGGGAATGGGAGAGGGGGGTTAAAGTGCTTAGCAACTGGGAGATTGCCATGGCCCAAGCGGATTGTGTACACTTACAGAGTGTGTAAAGGATTATACAATTATCTAAATTCACAGTAGGAGCCGGGAACACAAACTGAAGCCGGTGCTTGCCCTGTGCTGCTGGTTTAGACACTTAGCAGCTGATCTGATAATAACATCAAATCGTCATTTACCAAAATCATGGCTTTAAGTCTGTCTGCATTTTTTTTAATGGGCATCCCTGTATTCTAAATCGGTGATCCTTAGTTCCAGTTTCTCCCACAATGAAATCATTCTCTGCACAGTCACCTGGTCAAGATCTGTCTGAGTATATTCTCCAAAATCAGCTCCACTTTCTCCCATTGATGCTGCAGTGGATGCAATGATCGGCTGTTCAACCTTTCACAGATTCATCCAGGCAAACAGCACGGAAATAGACCCTTCCGACCAAGATGACCCAACTACACTAGTCAACCTGCCCGCGTTTGGCCCAAATCCCTCTCAACCTTTCCTATTCATGTACCTGTTCAAATATATTTTAAATTCTGTCATGGTACTTGGCTCAAGTACCTCCTCTGGCAGCTCGTTCCAGATACCCAGCAACATCTCTGTATATTTGCTTAAAAAACAACCTGTCCTGTCCAATATGACCCAAGCACATGTTCCCTAAGCTCCTTCCAATTAGAGCTGCATCTAGAACGGAACAGTGAATAAGAAAGTCCCTTAGAGGGCAAATGCCACACAACCAGGCAGCAGTAAAGTACTCACCCATCGCCATTAGAGCATATCCAGCTTCCGAACAATGTATAGACTGTCACCAAATATAAATGAGTAAAACAAACAAGGTGCAACAATAAATTATCTTTCTCGTCCGGGGAATTATAGACCAGTTCGCCTGCCATCGGTGGTGGGGAAGATGCTGGAGTCAATTAGTAAAGAAGTAATAATGCCGCATTTGGATAGCAGTAAAAGGATTGGTCCAAGTCAGCATGGATTTATGAAAGGGAAATCCTGCTTGACTAATCTTCTGGAATTTTTTGAGGATGTGACAAGTAAAATGGATGAAGGAGAGCCAGTGGATGGATTGTAACAGGACTTTCAGAAAGCCCTTGATAAGGTCCCATACAGGAGATTAGTGTGCAAAAATTAGAGCACATGGTATTGGGGGTAGGGTATTGGCATGGATAGAGAATTTGTTGGCAGACAGGAAACAAAGAGTAGGAATAACCGGGTCACTGTCAGAATGGCAGGCAGTGGCGAGTGGAGTGAGGTAATGCTGGCCTCAACTATTTACAATATATATTAATGATTTAGATGATGGAATTAAAAGTAACACTAGCATATTTGCAGATGACACAAAGCTGGGTGGGCAGTGTGAACTGTGAAGATAGCATCTTATCATGCCCAGCCTGAAGAAGGGTTTCGTCCCAAAACGTCGCCTATTTCCTTCGCTCCATAGATGCTGCTGCACCCGCTGAGTTTCTCCAGCAAATTTGCGTACCTTCGATCTTCCAGCATCTGCAGTTCCTTCTTGAACATCTTATCATACATGTTATTCAACTATTACATTCACTGATTCTCGGGCGTTCTATCTCGGAGCTGGGCCCGTCAGGTGAAGACCTCTTGCACCTGAGAAGATCCAGAACACAGGAATGTCCCAATGTCGCTTCACTGCACACAATGTGCATTCGTGTGATTTAAGGTCCTGTAAAACCACACTGTTCATTACATTAACACAATGTATCAAACACACAATGTAAAGGTGGTTCAGTCACAAGTGGATTGTCTTTATTTTCATTCATAAATAACTCCAACTGGTCAACCCTCCATTATTAACCAGAAACCTCTTGGTCTTGCACATACACCTCATCATATTACAAAAAATATTAAATATAATTTAAAATGCATATAAAGAGAATCTATTGGAATGAAGCTGTTGAAACAGATTAGGGAAGCTAGGTTTTGATTTAGCTATATTTTTATTGATGGCGTGTACACTGAGATACAGCGAAAAGCTTTCAATGTATGCTGTTCAATCAGATCAGACAATGCTCTAAATGAATACAACCTTGTTAAACACAAGTACAATAGGCAGATCAAAGGCGGAAGTTACAGTGGCGAACACTGTTCTCAGCATTGCAGCGCACCATTCCCTAAACTAAGTCCAATGTCCATAATCATAATCATAAATTATTAGCCAAGTATAAGCTCTACTGCAAATAGGAGGAATTTGGTTTGCCACACAGTCATAATAAAAAAGCAACAAGACACACAACTACATAAACATTGACATAAACATCCACCACAGCGGCTGCTCCACCTTCCGCACTGTGATGGAAGGCAACAAAGTCTTATCTTCTTTCCTCCTGCGGTCGGGACAGTTAAACCATCCGCAACCGATGATCAAGCTCCCACTAAGCCCCCTCATTAACCATATAACCATATAACAATTACAGCACGGAAACAGGCCATCTCGGCCTTACAAGTTCGTGCCGAACAACTTTTTTCCCTTAGTCCCACCTGCCTGCACTCATACCATAACCCTCCATTCCCTTCTCATCCATATGCCTATCCAATTTATTTTTAAATGATACCAACAAACCAGCCTCCACCACTTCCACTGGAAGCTCATTCCACACCGCCACCACTCTCTGCGTAAAGAAGTTCCCCCTCATGTTACCCCTAAACTTCTGTCCCTTCATTCTGAAGTCATGTCCTCTTGTTTAAATCTTCCCTATTCTCAAAGGGAAAAGCTTGTCCACATCAACTCTGTCTATCCCTCTCATCATTTTAAAGACCTCTATCAAGTCCCCCCTTAACCTTCTGCGCTCCAGAGAATGAAGACCTAACTTATTCAACCTATCTCTGTAACTTAGTTGTTGAAACCCAGGAAACATTCTAGTAAATCTCCTCTGTACTCTCTCTCTATTTTGTTGACATCCTTCCTATAATTGGGCGACCAAAATTGTACACCATACTCCAGATTTGGTCTCACCAATGCCTTGTACAATTTTAACATTACATCCCAGCTTCTATACTCAATGCTCTGATTTATAAAGGCTAGCATACCAAAAGCTTTCTTTACCACCCTATCTATATGAGATTCCACCTTCAAGGAACTATGCACGATTATTCCCAGATCCCTCTGTTCACCTGCATTCTTCAATTCCCTACCATTTACCATGTACGTCCTATTTTGATTTGTCCTGCCAAGGTGTAGCACCTCACATTTATCAGCATTAAACTCCATCTGCCATCTTTCAGCCCATTCTTCCAAATGGCCTAAATCACTCTGTAGACTTTGGAAATCCTCTTCATTATCCACAACACCCCCTATCTTGGTATCATCTGCAAACTTACTAATCCAATTTACCACACCTTCATCCAGATCATTGATGTACATGCCAAACAACAAAGGACCCAACACAGATCCCTGGGGCACCCCACTAGTCACCTGCCTCCAACCCGACAAACAGCCATCCACCATTCCGGTAGGCGGCGCGGCTCTGGCCAGCAGCGGCCTCTGCAGCCTGTCCGCGTTTTTTTTATTTTTTGTCTGTGTTTTTATGTAGTTTTTGTTATTTTATGTTGGGGTGTGTGTGTGGGGGGATGGGGTGGGGTGGGAGGGGGGGGGAAACTTTTGAATCTCTCCCTGCACTGGAGACCCGACCTTTTCTCGTCGGGTCTCAGTCGTCGTTGAGGCCGCAACGAGGAGCGGCCTCCAACGGGAAGAAGCCGGGGACTCTGGTGCCGACTCACCGTTGCCGTCGCGGAGCTGGCCGAGACCGGAGCGGGTGGAGCGGTGGAGCTGCTGCTGCTGCTGCTGCTGCTGCTGCCGATGCCGCTGCTGCTGCTGAGTCGGAGGCTGCTACTGCGGGTCTGCGGACGGCGGCACCGGGAGCCCGCGGCTCCCTGGAGGGAGACCGCTTTTCGGGGCTCCTGCAACGGCGACTTCCCCCGCCCGTGTTGCGGGGTTGAAGAGCTCCTGGAGCGGGGCCTACATCACTGCCCCGCGCGGCTGGAATGGCCGCGGGACTTTGCGAGCGCACACCGGGGGCTCCAACACCAAGACCCGGTGTGCGACCTCGCACCACCCGGCGTGGCTTCAATGGCCGCGGGACAATCGCCATCGCCAGCCGGGGGCTTTGACTTTGACTCTGACATCGGGGGGGGGGGCGAGAGTGCAGTGGAGAGATAAGTTTTTTTTGGTCTTCCATCACAGCTATGTGATGGATGTTTATGTAAAATGTAATTATGTTGTGTCTGGGGTCTATTTGTGTGTAATGTATGGCTGCAGAAACGGCATTTCGTTTGGACCTCCAGGGGTCCAAATGACAATTAAATTGACTCTCTCTCTCTCTCTTGATTCATTACCCTCGGGCTTCTCCCA
Organism: Leucoraja erinaceus; assembly: GCF_028641065.1. Classification (NCBI taxonomy): domain Eukaryota; kingdom Metazoa; phylum Chordata; class Chondrichthyes; order Rajiformes; family Rajidae; genus Leucoraja; species Leucoraja erinaceus. Next base: position 850,475 of record NC_073388.1, on the reverse strand, counting down.
TTCAGCCACTGTTGAATCCATCTTGCTACTCCTGCATTTATACCCAACAGTTGAACCTTCTTAACCAACCTTCCATGAGGAACCTTGTCAAAGGCCTTACTAAAGTCCATATAGACAACATCCACTGCTTTACCCTCATCAATTTCCGTAGTAACCTCTTCAAAAAATTCAAGAAGATTAGTCAAACATGACCTTCCAGGCACAAATCCATGTTGACTGTTCCTAATCAGACCCTGTTTATCCAGATGCTTATATATATTATCTCTAAGTATCTTTTCCATTAATTTGCCCACCACTGATGTCAAACTAACAGGTCTATAATTGCTAGGTTTACTCTTAGAACCCTTTTTAAACAATGGAACAACATGCGCAGTACGCCAATCCTTGGGGTCTATTCCTGTTTCTAATGACATTTGAAATATATCTGTCATAGCCCCGGCTATTTCTACACTAACTTCCCTCAATGTCCTAGGGAATATCCTGTCAGGACTTGGAGACTTATCCACTTTTATATTTTTCAAAAGTGTCAGTACTTCTTTTACTTTGAAATTCATTGGGGCGGTCGAAACTCCTGCGGCTGAGAGAACCCGAAATTGGTCGCTAACCAGGGGCAGCGAGTTTCACGATGTTAAAGTCCGCAGGTTGGAGCAACAAAGGCCGACCCCTGGCAAAGGGATCACCCGCTCCGAGATGTTAACGTCCACAGGCTCCACGGTTTTGGAGCTCTAGAACAAGAGGCCGCCAGCTCCACGATGTTAGGCCGCAGTGCAGACGGAGATACGACATGGAATAAGTTGCATCTCCGTCGTGGAAAGAGAAGAAAAAGTGCCCCCTCCCCCACCACTCCCACATACTACAAAACTAAGTATAAACTAAAACATACACTTATGGGATGGAGATGAATGGACAGTACCCAAGCTTATGGGAGGACCGTTCTGAAACAAAACGTTGATGATGCCGGTTGCTATTCGCAGGCATTGTGCTCTCTAAACAGAGTCAATGGTGGGCAGTGTGGTCTGTTTGATGGATTGGTGACAACTACATGCCGGCAATTTCTTGCAGTCTGGGGCACAGCTGGTCCACAACAGATCCTTGGTAACATTAACACAAAGGAAGTTGAAGCTCTCAACCATTTGCAGTCTTAAGAGTCTTTTAAATCCAGATATTTCTGGTGAACAGACAGATGGAGTTTAAATCCCGGAAGTTTATTGGACTTTGGGAAGTAGAACATCAAATCAAATCAAATCAACCTTTATTGTCATCATGCAAAGCAACAGTTGTACAGTGCAAAATCAGAAGACGTTTCCCGGGGAATACCGGAGCATCGCACATGAAACTTAAAACATTTCACACATAATAACAACAAAAAACAATCCAGTCCCTGATGAAACAGTATCAATAGTTAAAAGCAGGTAAATCAGCAACATTAAAATACAGTTAAACCAATCATTAAAATGTCCAGGGCAGCTGATTTGAGTGGCCAGTGTCAGAGTTATTAAAATGTCAGTGCAAAGCTGCAGAATCAGGTGACTGTGAGTACAGAGTGACTGTTTAGCAGCCTCACAGCCTGTGGCAGGAAACTGTTTAGCAGTCTTGTAGTCTGGGCTTTGATGCTACGGTATCTCTTGCCTAATGGCATGGCAGGAGATCCAGGTGTGTGTGGATGGGGTGCAGTTTGTCCTTAGCTATTCTCAGAGCTTTTTTCAGACAGCGGCTCTGGAACAGTTCTTGTACCGAGCGTCAGGAGAATGTACACAATTAATTAAATGAACCTTGACAGCATCATGTACAGATAGATATTGGGATCCATGTCCATAACTCCCTGGTTGTGACAACACTAGATAAAGTGAGAAATAAGGCATGGAGCATTCTTGCCTTTATTGGGCGTTGAATATAAGAGTCAGGCAGTCATGTTGCATCTTCATAAAAGGTGCATTTGTTGTATTCTATGGAGATCTGGTCACCTCATTTCAGTAAGAATGTACAGGCTTTGGAAAGGAAGAAAAGGATGAAGCACAGATTAGGGGTTAATTGCTGTGCGGAGAGGTTGGACAAATTTGGATTATTGTCTCTGGAGAGGCGAAGGCTGAGGGGAGACCTAATAGAACTCTATCTAATTATGAGAGGCATGGATAGGGTAGACTGGCTGAACATTTTCCCCCAAGGTCAGAGGTCAGTATTTAAAGGAAAAGAGGTGGGAGGGATACATCACAGATGTGCGGGCAAGTTTTACACACATGGTGTGGTGGGCCCATGCAACCTGCTGCCGAGGGTTCTGGTGGAAATATTTACATTGGTGGCATTTAGGAGGCCTTCGGATAGACAAGTGAATACGCAGTGAATAAAGGGAAATGGATCACTTGCAGGCAGAGGGTATTACATTAGATTTGGCATCATGATCATGTTCGGCAAAGATATTGCTGCTGTACTCTGCTATTCTATCTTCTATTCCCACATGCCAGGTGTTGGTGAAATGGTGCTTCCAATTGATCCATCGGCGGTGGGCTGTGCTCAAATGAAGATTGCCGATGCCACGATGACTGTAGGATTGAGGAGTTCCGGGGCCCTTACTGCTTTTGTGGTCTATGCTCTGTGGGCAAGCAGATGATAGATAGGTTAATAATGCTTTGATCATGGCTTCAGATTCAGATTCAGATTCAATTTTAATTGTCATTGTCAGTGTACAGTACAGAGACAACGAAATGCATTGGACAACGAAACGGCTTGATCGCGGATGTAACATTAGTGTGCGCTAAGTATACACACAGCACTTTAATTTAGATAAGCGATATAGCACGGAAACATTCCTTTAGCCCACCAGGTACACGCCTACCATGGCACCAGTTCCCGTTAGCTTTCCCATGAATTCTATAGTATACCACTTAGAAACATAGGAAATAGGTGCAGGATTAGGCCATTCGGCCCTTCGAGCCTGCATCGCCATTCGATATGATCATGGCTCAGTATCCTGTACCTGCCTTCTCTCCATACCCCCTGATCCCTTTAGCCACAAGGGCCACATCTAACTCCCTCTTGAATATAGCCAATGAACTGGCCTCAACTACCTTCTGTGGCAGAGAATTCCACAGATTCACCACTCTCTGTGTAAAAAATGATTTTCTCATCTCGGTCCTAAAATAATTCCTTCTTAACCTTAAACTGTGACCCCTAGTTCTGGACTTGTTCATTCACATCCACACATTAGGGGCAAATATACATAGGTCAAATATTCTACAAATCCACCTGCCTTTGGTATGTGGGTGGAAACCCGAGAACCTGCACGGAGCCCACGCGGTCGCAGGGAGAATGTGCAGACTCCATACAAACAGCATCCAAGGTCAGGATCGAACACTGGTCTCTGACACTAATTCAGCTCACCGCTTCGTCAGGTTGTCGCCCATTGAATGAAGAGCCTGGTTCTCATTGCCTGAAAGAATGTGAGGAAGGAAATGGCATTGCTTCAGCTCACCTAGATGGAGCGATCCCTGTGGCCACTTTCACACAACGTTGACACGTTATCTCCACGCTCGTCACTGCCCACACTGTTTACATCATCGTCGCTGTCATGAAATGAATCTGGAAGTGGGGAACGTGATGTTCACTGAATGCGATAATTCAACATGACTTTACATTTGAATGTTGACACGTGTCAACTCGCCTCCACTTCTTTAGAAGGTTCCACATGTCCCCAACAACTCTGTCCAATGTCTACAGATGCGCCGAGCAAAGCATTTTACCGCGATGTATCACAGCTTGGTTTGGGAACAGCTCCGCCAAAGACAGCAAGAAATTGCAGCGAATTGTGGACGCAACCCAGACCATGACACAAACCAACCTCCCTTCCATTATAGACAATAGGCGCAGGAGCAGGCCATTCGGCCCTTCGAGCCAGCACCGCCATTCAATGTTGTCATGGCTGACCATCTAAAATCAGTATCCCGTTCCTTGATTACTTTAGCCGAGAGCTAAATCTAACTCTCTCTTGAAAACATCCAGTGAATTGGCCTCCATTGCCTTCTGTGGCCGAGAATTGCACAGATTCACAACTCTCTGGGTGAAAAGGTTGTTCCTCATCTCATGCTGCCTGTCCCGCTGAGTTACTCCAGCATTTTGTGTCTATCTTCGATTAATAGCAGCATCTGCGTTTCTTTCCGACAGATAGTGGAAACTTACTCACTTAAGGAACGTAGTATTGATGGATGGTTGCTGACCCAAAACAATAACATCACACCAGGGTGAATAGTCCACACATGGGGTGGTCATCTCAGCTAACCTGGCTATTATTTACGGGATCGCACGTTAATGCGAGTCTGTATGTTGCTGGAAGGATGCGCAAGTGACAGTTTCCACACGAGAAAATCACCTTTGCCCAGAGTGAAGAATCCAGGAACTATTGTAAGTCCGTCAGCGCGTACCACGCTCTGACAAAACGCTTTTCGTCCAGTTCGCTTCCTCATAATAGCGACGGGATTGTCCTCCATGTCCCGTTAGTACATCAACAATTACAATGGTCAATGAGGAGATGACGTAGCTGTGCAGTACAGACAGCATCAAATAGAAAACAAACCTGAACCATCGGTTGGGACAATGTATTCTCCATGCGGAATATCCTCAATCTCTTCATATACAGCTTGGTACATATCAGCGCGGGAGTCCCATGAGCCAATGGCAACGCCTTTAAGAGAGCGGACGCGGTGATTACAATCTGTGTAATGTGATACATGTTTATCATCTCATAGTCTGAGTATGATTTGAAATCATGGCGAAGGTGAAGTATAATCTTTAGATCGGTTCAATATGAAACGGTGTTCCGGTGAGCGCGATGTGCGCGCCTCAATTTCCCCTCAACCCCTCGAGGCTTTGGGAACAATGTTTATAGGTCGTTTGGCAACAGAAAAACGCAAGGCAATAGACGATAGACAATAGGTGCAGGAGTAGGCCATTCGGCCCTTCGAGCCAGCACCGCCATTCAATGTGATCATGGCTGATCATCCCCAATCAGTACCCCGTCCCTGCCTTCTCCCCATATCCCCTGACTCCACTATCATTAAGAGCCCTATCTAGCTCTCTCTTGAAAGTATCCAGAGAACCTGTCTCCACTCTGGAGAATTCCACAGACTCTGTGAGAAAAAGTGTTTCCTCATCTCCGTTCTAAATGGCTTACCCGTTATTGTTAAACTGTGGCCCCTGGTTCTGGACTCCCCCAACATCGGGAACAAGGCACGTTATCTGAAGCGACATTTGGTGGAATTTAACGGGGCTTTTTGTGTTGAGGTGGGAGCGTGGGTTTCCCGGTGCTCTGGCCATTAACAACTACTCGCCGCTTTCAATATCGGTCAAATATTGCGCGCACTTCATTGAACGCGGGGATGAGGTTGCGGAAGAATATACTGGTGACCGGGTGCAGCGGCGCAACATGACGGATAACGCCTCACCTCTTCTTGCTTGCTTCCTCCGCGTTACCAGATACAAGGCGATGAACCCAGAGACGAACAGAACCCCCAACACAACACAGGCCATCACGGGAATGGTGAAGATCTTTCGTCCCTGTTCACAATAATAATGTGACAGACCATTGTAAGACAAACGTAGTCGGGTTGTTCTATCCAGACAGTTAGAGCATTCATCAGTCGAGTGGCCCGTCGAACAGAGAGTGGGAATGCAGTCATAATGAGATGAATGAAATCAGTTTTGTAAATATCGGTGGGGAGCAACTGAACTTTGTTGCCTCCCACCACAGTGAAGAATGTTGTGGTGGATGTTTGTGTTAAATCCTATTGTGTATTGTGTGTTCTTTTTAAGTGTATCGCTGCTGGCAAATTCATTTCACTGCATGTGATGTGGGTGTGACGAATACAATTGACATTGACTTTGACTTTAAACCTTTGGCTCAAGGGACTGGGGGTGGGGGTGGGGGTGGGAGACCGCCGAAGGGAGAGCAGCAGCACCAGTACTCCGGAATGCCGTGTCAATAGACAATAGGTGCAGGACTAGGCATTTTAGGAAAGCAGACTATTATCTAAATGGTGGCTGACTAGGAAAAGGGGAGATGCAGCGAGACCTGGGTGTCATGGTACACCAGTCATTGAAAGTAGGCATGCAGGTGCAGCAGGCAGTGAAGAAAGCGAATGGTATGTTAGCTTTCATAGTAAAAGGATTTGAGTATAGGAGCAGGGAGGTTCTACTGCAGTTGTACAGGGTCTTGGTGAGACCACACCTGGAGTATTGCGTACAGTTTTGGTCTCCAAATCTGAGGAAGGACATTATTGCCATAGAGGGAGTGCAGAGAAGATTCGCCAGACTGATTCCTGGGATGTCAGGACTGTCTTATGAAGAAAGACTGGATAGACTTGGTTTATACTCTCTAGAATTTAGGAGATTGAGAGGGGATCTGATAGAAACTTACAAAATTCTTAAGGGGTTGGACAGGCTAGATGCAGGAAGATTGCTCCTGATGTTGGAGAATTAAAGGAGATGTATGAAGGCAACGATTCTGCCAGAAGGTCGTAAATGTCTGGAACGCACGGCTAGGATTGGTGGTTGAGAGAGAAATGATAGTGGCATCTACCTTATTATTGATAGGTACACAGATATGCATTGATATTAATTATGTGCAGTTAGATAGCAGTTGGTTTTGGCTCCTATTGGCCAAGACATTGGTGGGCGAAAGGCCTGCTCATGTGCTGTCCTGTTCTATGTTCTATCTTGTGAATGAATTAATTAATGAATACGTTTTTTTTAAATGAATGAACAAGATTGTTGGGAAAGTGTGTACATAAACAAGGAATCATGTACAAGGGGCAGGGAGGAACATTTTTCCCCCCAGAGATGCTGCCTCATCAGCCGAGGTGCTCCAGCATGTTGTGTCCATCTTTGGTATAAACCAGTATCTACAGTTCTTTGTTTCCACATTCCCAAATATTTGTCTTGTCTATTGCACTAGAGAAGAGTCAATGACTCTATGACTCAATAAAAGGCGGCGTGGCACATGCTGTGTGTCTCACTTGTGCACCCCAACATTTGATGGGATAATCCTGGTGTAAATAGTGACCGAAATGAATGGGGTTTGATGGAATTATGTGAATTACGAGGAGCGCGATAATGTTGGATAAGGTTCCGAGAAATATTATGAAACCCATGACCACATAGAGGGTTAATAAAAATAACCTCATATTACCAACACTTACAGAACGCGATGAAGAATAGTCACGAGGAGACAACTCCGGATCTGTGGAGACGACGACAGAAACATGGTCAGATCTTTATTCCACAATATCTGCAAAATCCATACCAATATATTTAAAAACAGCCAAATGCCGCGGAAGCAGATAGAGGAGATTCTCACCGGAACAAACCACACCGGCATCTTCCTTGTGAGTGCAGTCGTTCTGACCCGGCGGCGAGGAAAGGCAGTCGGAGAGAAAGGATTCACTGCCCGTGCATTTCACCTCATCCAGCCAGATCACCCCGTCACCCTGACCAAAGGCGCCCCCCACCGGGGCCGACAGAGCGGGGCCGCAGCGCAACTGCCTGCAGACAACATGAGCATCCGCCTTGTCCCAAGAGTCATCGCACACCGTGGCCCAGCTGTTATTGGTGAATATTTCCACCCTCCCCGAGCAGCTGCTCTCAGCTCCAACCAGGCGCAACTCCTGTCCGGGTTCTAGCAAAGAGAATCAAATATTATATATTTAGTGCCAAAACAGCCAAACAGATTCAGGTAAACATTACAACAGGTAAACATTATGTGTAGGAAAGAACTGCAGATGCCGCTTTAAATCGAAGGTAGACACAAATTGCAGGAGTAACTCAGCGGGATAGGCAACATCTCTGGAGAGAAGGAATGGGTGACATTTCGGTCGACGCCCTTCTTCAGTCGACCCAAAACATCGCCCGTTCCTCCTCTCCACGGATGCTGCCTGTCCCGCTGAGTTACTCCAGCATTTTGTTCGATTTGAAACAGTCGACCCAAAACGTCACCCATTCCATCTCTCCAGAGATGTTGTCCGGGAACATTATGTACCTGCTGGGGAGGGAGATTGCAACCTTCACGTGGTCCGCCCTGTTTCGACCAATGCAATTAACCAAGCGTGCACAATCTAATAAGATCAAATAGAACAGGTTGTCCCACAACTTTAGGCTGTTCACGTCATAGGGAATAAGAAGTACCTGGTGAACGGGCATGCGCAGTTGGGGATTCCGTGAAACAGTCCTTTGGTCTCTCTGGCACGTTGGTGTCTGTGGAGAATGGAAATGGTTTAATTTAATTCAGAGGACATCATTATTTGAAATGGGGAACGCCGCGCGCACGCTGAGGTGCTCGTGGTTTTACCTGAACAAACAACTCCAGTGTCCATCGAATGTCTGCAGTCGTGATCATCACTCGGGTTGGCCGGGCACTCCCAAAGCGACGACTCGTGCGACCCACACGCCATTCCATTGAACCAAATGGAACCCGATCCCGATCCGTATTGCTGAGAGCCGAATCGAATACGCTGCAGGGGTCCGCATTGTAACTGTTTACACATCAATACGGCATCCACTGAGGTCACGTGTACCGAGCACACAGTTCCCCATGAACCATTATAGAACACTTCCACTCGACCCGCACAGTCATGGCCTCCGTTCACCAGTCGAATATCTTTGTGCTCTGGCCACCAAACGGGAAATACATGTTAGCCTCGGACCACGTTCACTTACGTTTTCACATTGTGTATCATATTTGGCACCGTCTGTGTTAACGGATTATCATCAATTGTTACTGACATGTTAGCTGGAGCGGAACACTGGCCGTTCATTTCACTGCCTCCTTGATTTTGACAAGGATAAGGAACAACTGCTAGAGTCAAGTTGGAATGTCATTGAATGAACCAAGACATCCTGATCTGGTGATACGTATGGTGCTTTAGACAACATGTAGTGTGGGGGGGTGTGTGGGGGTGTGTGTGGGGGGGGGGGGGGGGGGGGGGGCAGGAGAGTGCGCTCGTGATTTCTGGTCTATTGAGAATGCGCATTTCTATATCGGACACTACCTGTTCAATGTCAACATCTATGGACCCTAGGGAAGCAAGATGCCTAGAAGGAAGAAGTTAACAAAGCTGTCGTTTATTAAGCTGAGGATTGGGAGAACAGTTTGGGAACAAATGTTTGTATCATCTTGTTCCCTTGGGGAGGAAGGCAGGAACGGGGTACTGATTGGGGATGATCAGCCATGATCACATTGAATGGCAGTGCTGGCTCGAAGGGCCGAAAGGCCTACTCCTGCACCTGTTGTCTATTGTCTATTGACCTCAAGGCAACACTTCACAAGAAGATTGCAAGTTTACCCGAACACATGACCATCACGTCCTCTTTGTGAGCGCAGTCATGTTCACCCCAAGGTGCTGAGGGACAGTCCCAGAGAAAAGACTCGTCACCCGCACACGTCACTTCATCCAACCAAATCGCCCCAGAGCCTTGTCCGCAATCACTAGAACGTTTGGTCTTCAGGGCATTCCCGCAACCTAGTTGTCTACAAACCACATCTGCGTCAGCCTGATCCCATGAATCGTCACAGACTGAGCCCCAAACTCCAGCGTAATACACCTCCACTCGTCCCGCACACGGACTCCCTCCGTCGGCCAGTCGTAACTTTTTGTGACCTGTTGGACAGCAAATAAAAACTTCCAGCAGGATTTTCTCGTATTGGTCAAGTCAAGAGCTCCTCATTCTTTGGTCAAATGTCAACTCTGTTTATTTGTAGATGACCAATAATGGCCTCAGAACATCTAGAAATACACAACGATGTTAAGGCGCTGGTCGAGTGAGGACAGAGGGGGTTGTGGTGGATGGGAGTGGACACACAGACACAGAGTGGACACACAGCCAACCACGGAGAGGGTTAGAGAATAGGGTAGAGGGAGCGAGTGGTGGGTGGAACAGCGATGTGGACATTGGTCGGGATCAATGCATGGAAGGGAGGGGGGGGGGTCAGAGATGGGTGGAGGGCGGTTGAGGAGGGAGGGAGGAGCGGGGAGAATAGGCAATGGGGGAGGAAGGAACGAGTGGTTGGGAATATAATTATTTTCCAATTGTTATTGAATAGAAGGAGAGACTCATGGGAATATGCTCAAAGATCTTGAGATTCCCCTCCAAATTGAACCACATGTAAATGAATGATTTACCTGAACACAGAACCCCAACCCCGCCGCTATCATTGGCAAATGAGGGGGATGTCGTCAAGTTGCACTTCCGGAGCTGCGACACGTTTCCGTTACAGTGAACTCCACTTACAAAGAGAGGCAAGTGACTCTCTCCGTATTGTGAAGAATTAGAAGCAGACAGCGCTTCGCCACAGTCTAGTTCGTTGCAGACCACGTTGGCGTCATGAAGGTCCCACTGAATGTCCTGTACTCTCCCCCAACGTTTGTTGTGATAAATCTCCACGGTCCCATCACAGCGGCTACCTCCGTTCGTCAGTCGCGGAGTCCAACTTTCATCTGATGAACAAGGGTTAAGAGAGTCAAGAGTGTTTTATTGTCCCAGATAGAACGATACAATTCTTACTTGCGGCAGCGCAACTCAATATGTAAACATAGAAGGATGAGAGGGCATCTGAAGGATGAGAGGGTATCTCATTGAAACATGTAAGATTGTTAAGGGCTTGGACACACTCGAGGCAGGAAACATGTTCCCGATGTTGGGGGAGTCCAGAACCAGGGGCCACAGTTTAAGAACAAGGAGTAGGCCATTTAGAACGGAGACGAGGAAACACTTTTTCTCACAGAGAGTGGTGAGTCTGTGGAATTCTCTGCCTCAGGGGGGCAGTGGAGACAGGTTCTCTGGATGCTTTCAAGAGAGAGCTAGATAGGGCTCTTAAAATTAGGAGAGTCAGGAGATATGGAGAGAAGGCAGGAAAGGGGTGCTGATTGGGGATGATCAGCCATGATCACATTGAATGGCGGTGCTGGCTCGAAAGGCCGAATGGCCTACTCCTGCGCCTATTGTCTATTGTCTATTGGCTATAACAACCAAAGTTAAAACTAGGCTGAAATATCTCGCAAAAGGAATTCTAGTCATTAAAGTTCATAATAATAATAATTCGATTTGTGTTATGAGACCACGAGGCGGAATAGATCGCGTCAAGTGAAGATTAGATACACCGGGGTAGAAAAATAATTTGCAAACATGTCTTCAGGGAAGAGTTGAAGATTCTTCATGAAACACTCCATGATGAACGCACTGCGGGAATTACAAAGGAATGGACGAATCAACATTCCAGCAGGAATATTGAAGACTAGCTGCCAGGGCTAGTTGTGCATCCAGCCAAACTGTCCAAACATCCTGTTAAAGAGGGAACTGCAGATGCTGGAGAATCGAAGGTTACACAGAAAAGCTGGAGAAACTCAGCGGGTGCAGCAGCATCTATGGAGCGAAGGAAATAGGCAACGTTTCGGGCCGAAACCCTTCAAAGGAAATAGGCAACGTTTCGGGCCGAAACCCTTCGAAACCCTCCAAACATCCTGCTGGGCTAGAATCTACATGACAATGTGTATAGTCCGTAACTTAGACCGGCAACAAGGTGCGCTGGTAACGTCAATGGACCTCAACTGGTAAATAAACCAATTGCTGGGCTCACACTTCACACACATGAAGATGTCTCAGTTGTTGTGATCATTATCCCAGTCCCAACCTGTCACTGTCGCCGGACTGACTCGGACCCAACCATTTCCAGTTGTTTCCTCCGCTATTTTCCAAACAGCCTATGTTGGAATGTGAGCGCGTAAATGGCGAATATTTTTTTTTTAAATAGCAAAAAATTATTTTCTATCGATCACTTAAATCAATGAAGCATTTCATTGTCAGTCCACCGGAAATGTCGAATGTACATTTATTAATGTGAGCAGGTGCTCAGGTAATCTAGTCTCCTTTTACCTCACGATATCACAATCTACTGCAGAGACAAGGGAAAGGGCTCCAGGCCCACTAAACACCCCGATTTGAGTTGCCCGTTCCAAACAACAAGCTGGTTTGCTTTGGAACAAGATCCCCGATTGATGATTGTAATATTCTAAAATAGCAACATGGCGTGGCGACGCTTCATCGGAATGACCGTGTAAACATAGAAACATAGAAACATAGAAACATAGAAACATAGAAAATAGGTGCAGGAGTAGGCCATTCGGCCCTTCGAGCCTGCACCGCCATTCAATATGATCATGGCTGATCATCCAACTCGGTATCCTGTACCTGCCTTCTCTCCATACCCGCTGATCCCTTTAGCCACAAGGACCACATCAAACTCCCTCTTAAATATAGCCAATGAACTGGCCTCAACTACCTTCTGTAGCAGAAAATTCCACAGATTCACCTACGTGAAAAATGTTTTTCTCATCTCGGTCCTAAAAGATTTCCCCCTTATCCTTAAACTGTGACCCCGTGTTCTGGACTTCCCCAACATCGGGAACAATCTTCTTGCATCTAGCCTGTCCAACCCCTTAAGAATTTTATAAGTTTCTATAAGGTCCCCCCTCAATCTTCTAAATTTTAGCGAGTACAAGCCGAGTCTATCCAGTCTTTCTCCATATGAAACTGCTGCCATCCTAGGAACATGTCTGGTGAACCTTCTCTGTACTCCCTCTATGGCAAGAGGAGTAATCTCAAGACATTGGCGAACGATCAATATTGTACAGTTCAGGGGCAGGCGAATTAACAGGTGTGTTCGTGGAATGCGAGAGAGAAAGCAAGGTTTGCATCGGCCGGCGTATTGTGGCCGACATGTATATGGTGGACCGAGGCCATATTTGCGTGTTATCTCAGTGTACTTTCCCCTAGGCAAAGTTCGTTTCTTAAAAGCACACAACAACAAACTGGCTAAAGGTGAACCAAGCCAATCATTAATCGATCATCAGCTGGGAGTGGCGGGAAGTACAATGTTGCCAGTCTGTCCCCGGGCTCACAAAACAAAGAGGAATTAGTTTAGTTAGACATTTTTCTTATGAATAAAACACACCTACCAAGTATGAATATGGCACGATTGAAAGATTCTGTAGCCTTTCAGAATACAGAGTAAAAAGCTGGGTCCAAACCAAGCACATCCAACAACAAGTTATTACTGATCTCTGCAGCGTCAGCTATTTTTCCAATCTTCCTTCTTTATGGCCTTGAATGAATCACATGTTATTACCGCAGGCTGCCATCTTCATGTCTTTATTAAAAAGACAACCTGTCCTCCATATTGTGTTCCATAAGATTTTGTAAATATATTAGATTTGACTATTAGCTCTTTCACCAGGACCCACCTGAACAGGTGACACCGACGTCATTTGCATGTGAGCAGTGGAACGGTTGACCGGATGAAATGGGGCAATCCCAGAGCCGTGACTCGTTCCCCCTGCACATGTACTTCCGTTTCCAGGTTTGCCCGCTTCCTTTCCCAAAGTGAGCTCTTCTGTGGATTGCCGTCACTACTCCGCACTTCAGGTGTTCACACACAACAGCAGCGTCTTCCAAATCAAAGTGATCGTCGCACAAGGTGCCCCACGCAGGTCCTTGTTGGATTTCTATCCGTCCGGAGCATCGACCATCCCCAGATACGAGTCTCAGATTCTTGTAATCTATATAGTGAAAAGCACCGTGATTGTAAAATGCATGTCACTATAATTATATGCCACCAGCAAACCCCACCACGGCCCCTTCGCTTGGGAATCTCATATTCAGATGAAAACCTATGTGGAAAAAATCTATTTGCCACTGTCTGTAAATGTCCCTGATGCTCACAGACAGAAGCGCTGGGAATATATTTAAATAATTTGTATTCTGTAAGAGATTAATCAATTAAACTTTACAACGATACATTATTTACTGATAGGACATGTAAATGCCCTAAATAATGAAAACTGAAGCGAACAGTTAAAATCAACACGTGGTCCAGTGAACAATATTTCTCAGCACCAGGTCTCTAGGCCAGCGCTGTCTGCAGCATCGCCAGTAACAAACGCAAACATGTCGGTCTTTCAGTGGAAGTAAATCTCACCACATCGCTGAAAGTTCACAGTGAATTTACTTATAACCATTCCCCTCCCCCCTTCATGTCTACCGTGTGTATACTGTTTACACATGAAAGTATCAGGAATACAAATGATTCCATTTCAATTTAACCATATTTTGTTTACCATACGTCAGTTATGTTTAGATTTATTATTATTTAAAGCGTACCGAGGTACAACACAAAGCTGCACAGAGCAAAGGTACAACATTGGACTGAATAATGGTGTCAATAATGGCGGCGCCTGCATGTGTGAGGAGTGCAGGAAGATCCTCACTGTGTAGTTGCATATTCGACAAATAAACCTCCCCTGAACCAGTGATTGAAATTGTGCTCCACATCCGGTAACATACAAAATAAGCCAAACTCTGGTTGTGTTATCCTCCATTTTACCAGGAAGTGAATCCTTCTTGTCTGTTACCCCGCAGACAGCGAGACTACACATGTCATTGTTTAGACATTTGCTTTTAAATGTTCAAGGCCTGTACCGGAACAGATGATTTCAACGTCCCGTTTGTGTCCACACCCACGCTGACCAACAACAGGTCCCGAACCATTTCCGAAGTGGGTTGAGAGGGAAACTTCTATTCTGCTCCCACAGCCCAGTTCTTCACAGACATGGTCACCAGTTGGTATTAACCAGGACATATCTCCACACAATGAACTCCAAGTTCCATCCGTGAAGAGCTCCAACCGCCCTCCACAGGGACCACTTCCTCCCTCCAATCTGGGTTTCCGAGGTCCTGTAAATCAGAAGGAAACAGTGTCTTCAATCTTATAAACACAAGTTGCACTCCCTTCCCAATATATTTATTGTACATTCTATACAAATAAACACAACAAATAAACACAAAACCCACCGCCATGATCACAGAGGGGGCGTGAAACAAGAAATGATTCATGTCGCTATAAATTGTCATCTGGTGGAAAATATCGTCTCATTCGATGGGGTCACAGGATTGTGCAACTAACTTCCAAGAACAATGTTGAAGCAAATATTAGTAGATTACTAAAGGGGTGATCTTATAGAGATATAGATGGTCACGTGTTGAACTGACAGGGTGAATGCACAATCTTTTCACCCAGATTAGAGGAATCCAGAACCAGAGGGCACCGTTTTAAGAAGGGAGGGGATAGATTTCATAGGAACATAGAGGGGCAATATTTATACACAAAGGCTGGTCGGTTTGTGGAACTAGTTGCCGGAGGACATCGTTGAGGCGGGTAATACCATCATCAATTCTGATGAAATGTTGTGCATGTAAAGGGTTAATTTATTTTCGCCTTCCACAGATGCTGCCTGACCTGGTGATCCCTACTGGGGGGGGGGGGGGGGGGGGGGTGAGGGGAGTAAATATGCTCAATATTACCGTACATCTGTACTTTAAATCACAATGACAGCGTCTATCGTCCCATCAATCCGCCAAAGCATCGGCAGCATCGGGATCATTTTCACAAAGACGGACAATCCGGGTTATTTGACCTGCGGATATTTTGTGAACCAACAAACCCGCCTGGAGTGAAGACACAGAATGCATGTTTTACCTGTGCAGACAACGCCGGCATCATAGGCGTGGGTAAGGTTGTGGTGACCCCATCGTGCTGATCTACACTCCCGTAGAGCACTCTCGCTCCCGCTGCAGTGAACATTCCCCGTCACAATGGGTCCGGACCCTTTCCCAAAGTGAGCCCAGCTCGGCGCTGCCAGCGCGGCCCCGCAGCCCAGCTCCCGGCAAACCACAGCGGCGTCACGCAGGTCCCAGTCATAGCCCCACACTGTTCCCCACCGTCTCCAGTAGTGAATCTCCAGTCGTCCGGCGCACCGACTGCCGCCATTCACCAGCCGTAACTTCACACTTTCTGTAAAACAGCAGAAAACCCGACACCGCAGGTTACACTGGATTCATTCCGCGGCCACCCTGCGCTCTCCCGCCCCTCATTCCGCAGTCAACGTGGGCCATGCGATCTTCCCTGGCGATATGTTGCCTGGGACCAGGCCCCAGAAAGGTTGGAGTCCGCGCAGTCATGGTGAAACCAGGAGTGGACAGGTCAGCGCTGCCCACCAGTATCCCAGGATCAACTAGTGGGTGATGGGCGAGGCTGCTACATTCTACAGCGCAGCGGGACAGGCAACAGCATCTCTGGAGAGAAGGAATGGGTGACGTTCCGGGACCTCGACCCGATACGTCACCCATTCCTTCTCTCCAGAGATGCTGCCCGTCCCGCTGAGTTACTCGGGCTTTTTGTGTCTATCTTAGGTTTAAACCAGCATCTACAGTTCCTTCCGACACATTCTGCGGTGCGTTGTGTACAGCAGTGACCGGCCTGTCAGTGAGAGCCTATGGGCTGGAGGCGTGAGGGGGGATTCCAAACCTCAGGGTGAAGGACAAAAGATCCAAGGTGGGGGTTCACACAGCGCCCACTGAGCGCCCACTGAGCGCCGAGTGGTGAGATGAACCGTGAACGTTACCCGGTCCCGCCAACAGCGCGAAGGGATTGTTCAACCAGGGACCTCTCACTGAAGCTTGAAGGCAGCCGCTTCCCCTCATCGAGAAACTTGGACCTTTGTTATCGCGCGGTCGCTGCTCCCCACCCATCCTCACCGTGAAAATAACGCAGCATTCATTACCTGATGGGTCGGCTCGGCCATCCCCGGGACTGCCTGAAAGGGGAAAACGAGAATTAGATTTCACTGGTAGGACAAAAATGCTGGAGAAACTCCGCGGGCGAGGCAGCATCGACGAACGATGGAAAAGGCGACGTTTCGGGTCGAGACCCTTCCTCAGCCGCTAGATGCTGCCTCACCTGCTGAGTTTCTCCAGAATTTTTGTCTACCTTCGATTTTTCCAGCATCTGCAGTTTTTTTTAAACATTAGATTTCACTGGGTCTATTGACCATGAAATGACAAACCATAACAACAGCAAGCTGAGTGTCGCATTGTATTTCATGCGGAGAGTTTCTGATCCAGGTCCACAGGGCGTGAAACCGCGACCCTTGAACACGTAGATAGACACTAAAAGCTGGAGTAATTCAGCGGGACAGGCAGCGTCTCTGGATGGAAGGGATGGGCGATGTTTCGGGTGAAGAATGGCCTCCTCTTCAGAAGGGCCTCTACCCAAAACCTCACCCATTCCTTCTCCCCAGAGATGCTGCCTGATCCCTCTGAGTTATTTCAGCTGTGTGTGTCTATCTTCGGTTTAAACCAGCATCTGCAGTTCCTTCCCACACCCTTGAACATGTGATGTCTTATGAAAGGGAACATTCAGTCTGGGCAGCAAAGCAGTTACAACCATGGTCCGACTGAAAGTGTCTTTAGTGCGTGTTGACACCTCTGCAGACAAGGGGTGATCCCAACGTGGCCGCAGCTTCATGAGGAGACTTCGCTTTTGTCAGCCGCTGTAGGTAGATGGAAGTGTAATGAAGTGAACCAGCAAATGGATAAAGGGCAGTAGGTTAACTCCCTGGTCAACTCGTCCCTTCCCACCCAAACCGCCCCCTCCCCGGGTACTTTCCCCCGCAACCGCAGGAGATGCAACACCTGTCTCTTCACCTCCTGCATCGACTCCATCCAAGGACCCAAACTATTTCCAGGTGAGGCAGAGGTTCACTTGCACCTCCACAAATCTCATCTACAGTACCCGCTGTTCTGGGTGTCAATTTCTCTACATCAGCGAGACCAAGCGCAGATTCGGCGATCGTTTTGCTGAACACCTGCGCTCAGTCCGTCTAAACCTAACCGATCTCCCGGTGGCTCAGCACTTCAACTCCCCCTCCCATTCCCAATCTGACCTTTCTGTCCTGGACCTCCTCCATTGTCAGTGAGAGGCCCAGCGCAAATCGGAGGAACAACACTTCACATTATTCTTGGGTAGTTTACACCCCAGCGGTATGAACATTGACTTCTCTAACTTCAGATAGCCCTTGCTTTCCCTCTCTCTATTTCATTCCCCTTCCCAGTTCTCTCACCAGTCTTACTGTCTCTGCCAACATTCTACCTTTGACCCCCCCCACTCCCCTGACATCAGTTTGAAGAAGGGTCTCGACCCGTAACGTCGCCCATTCCTTTTCTCCAGAGACGCTGCCTCACCCGCCGAGTTACTCCAGCATTGTGTGTCTTCCCGTCATTATGGACAATGACCCACGTGTCAGGAATATAAACCTGCAAATATTATCATATTTCTTTATTAACCAACTTGTGAATTTGCTTTGCTATAACACCGGTGTTAATTTCCTCTCCCGCTTCTTGTGAATTACAAGGCAGAATGATTTTTGTGTACCCGTATAACACGATATTAAATCCAAAGTGTGTTCTGAAAATAAAGTGCAAATGTGTTCTTAGTTAATCGCACTAAGTCATGTGAAACTTTCCAAGCGACCAACCAGCAAAACTGTGCAGCTCAAGTATTTTGTACATTAATCTAGAACATGCGCTCATATGTTTTTGGTAAGTGAGCCTCTGCTTCATGAACTCTGCTCTTGAATGTAATTAGATTGTGATGGAATCATTTCAAGCACAACTCAAGGTACTGGACAGGGAAGGGCACCAAGAAACACCGAGAGAAGCTAAATAAAAGGAGGTTGAAGAGCGAAGCCGGGTCTATCATGTCTGAAGAAGGGCCACCCATTCCTTCTCTCCAGAGATGCTGCCTGGCCCGCTGAGTTATTCCAACTTTTTGTGTCTATTTCCGTTCTTCGTGAAACTGGCTACCTGCCAGTCCCTATGTCGTATTTACTAGAATACCATGGAACCAAGAATATTGACATTTAATTGATTAAAATACACAGCATGCAAACGGGTTCTTCGGCCTTCTGAGCCCACCCCGACCATCGATAATCCGTTCACACGAGTTCTGTCATCCACTTTCGCGGACACTCCCCACACATTTTACAAGACCCAAATGTCCTGCAACCCCTCAAGGCTTTGGGATGTCGGGGCATTCCGCACAGACAGCATCCGTAGTCAGGATCGAACTCGGATCTCCGGCCCTGTGAGGCGGCGGCTCTGACAGCTGCGGCACTGTGCCGCCACAGTATAAATCTCAATTCGTGAAAAATAAACCAAATTACAGATGCTGACCAAGTTCGAATGAAGTGTCATCGAGCTGAACTCTTTATAATTTGTTTCTCCGCTACACCATACGTCTCTCTACTGACCACCCATCCACACTACTCCTGTGTAATCTCATCTTTACCAAGGTTCTGTTGTGAAAATTACATTCTGCTGAACCGTTTAATTTGCAGGGAAATGCAACGAGACATTTGGGATCCAGCCGGCCTTTTTCATTATATTCAATATGTGAAAGTTCACCAGTCAAAAATAAATGAACCTTCACAATTACAAAAGTCTTGTGTTTCAGTGAAAATAACCTGCTTTAAAAATTGGTAACTTGGGAAATCCAACTTTACTTTTGGGATCTTTGGCCACCAGAGTTAGTCCAACTATTTGTTAAATATTGATGTCAACAGCAATGAGAATTTTTTAAAAGCGGAATAGCTTCATATTTAGATAATATTAAATGCAATGCCTATACATATTGGATTACAACCTTGTCGTGGTCGGGGAACTTGTGTGACTTAGTGACCCCTAGAGCTAAGCCAGCGGGAGATTCGTCTCCTGTTAGGGTCTCCCATGCTGGACAGGTCGAAGGGTCGAGGCGAGACGAAGAGCGATCCACTGGTCCTCCAGATTGGAGGTTGAGCACAGGGCTAACAACCCTGCCTCGTAAAACAAATATGTTACAGAAACAGCAACTGAAGGAATCAACAAGGAGTGGAGGACCTTCGTTGCTGCCGTACATGCCAGGAGGCATAATAGGCAGTAAATAAGTATACATATTGTACTGTAAAACCAGTGAATAGGAACTTTAACCCGATTTACTTCACGATAACATGTGCTGTGTACACAACGGTGTCAGCGATCAATATCAGAGACAGAAATATGTTCGCGCCTCAGCCGGCAGCAGATGCAACTTGAACTGAGGTTGCAGGCTCACACAGCCCATAACTTGCAGCCTCTGATACACTCGCTGCTGCGCTCATTAAACACCCGCCAGGTAAGTACCGAATTGAAAAGTCAACATTCCAGATTCTGGGGCAATTCCTTCCTAGCTGTTATCAGGCAACTGGGCCATTGTCTCATGAGGGTGAATGCGGTCCTGATCTCCCATATATCTCGATGGAGACGTTTGAACTATCTTTAAACGGACTGTATCGGACTTGCACGAAATGTTGTATCTTTTATCCCGTATCAGTAACAGTGGGCGGCTTCATTGCAATCATGTATAGTCTTGTCTTTGTCTGGATAGCGCTCAACACAAACTTTTCACTATAGCTCGGTACATATCAGTAACTCGGTATTAAACAGTTTGTTTGATTGTTTGCAGCTTCCACGGGCAGAGAGGGTTCACCTATGATTACACGCTCGTCTTCGGATGGTTCTTTCCGAGTGAGAAGCTCAAGCTCAAGACAGCGACAATGCTTCATCCTCCCGACTACCCAATAATCTTCAGCACAGCGATAAAAAGCTGTTGATGTTGAGTTCGATTAGAAATGGAGAAGGGATAAAGGGCGCCAACATTGAACAAAATCAATCATTTGAAGCCAGTGCAAGAATATTCTGGTGTCAAGATTTCATAAACACTGGCAAAATAATGTGCGGGGAAGAGAAACGCCGTCTCGTCAAATGGAAAGGCGTCAGCAGCCGGCCCCTAATTCATGAAATGGGGCCGATTCACACATTTAAAACCATTATAACTGTAAAATATGTAATTTGTGAAATTCCTATAAGAAAATAAAAATGACAATTCCTTTGAACGGGAGATTGATCCGATATAGAAGAGAACTGAAGGGTATAAAGTAAGTCTAGTGATGGCCAGAACACATCTCATTCGGAAACGCTGCATTTGACAAGGAATCTAATGAACAATCTAATGTAATGAAAACTGCAAAGGATCAGAAACTGGTCTATGTCATCCTTTAGGAAAAACACTGAAATGTAGATAAAATAGACGATTGAGATGGGAATAATCTTACTAAAAGTGCCAAATACATTAAACAGGATTGTATTTCTAATCTAATGTAAAAAAATACTGTATTCTATATATTGCACGATTCATGGTAGAGAAAGTGTGGGAGGAATATTAAACATATCCCCGTGTCGATCATTAAATTCTATGTCTACATCCACAGATTGGGCTGCATCCCAGCATGGGGGAAGAGAGGAGGGGGTGGGGGGGGATGTTGCATGAGGAGAAAAGATATTCAAGGAAATAATTGATGTAAAAGGACATAAACTGATGGCAATTGTTACCAAAGCAAAATCCCTCTTCTGGCAAATTTAGTTATCATATGAATTTAGCGGCAGTACACAATATTATCTTCACTGCATAATTATTATATTTTTATACCATATTATTAAACAAAATACTGCAGCGAATAAGCCATTGAAACTGGGGCGGCACAGCGGCGTAGCTTAGAGCTGCTGCCTCACAGCGCCATGACCCTGTTCCAATGCCGAAATAGTGTGGTGTTTGCACATTCTCCCTTCGACAGTGTGGGTTTTCCTCCAGTTATCTCCCACTTCCCAAAGACGTGCGGGTTGTAGGTTAATTGCCCCCTAGAATCGCCCCTAGTGAATGGGCAGCAGGTGCGATCGATGGGCCGAAGGACCTGATTCCATGCTGTGTCTCGAAGAACTAAAAACTAATCCTAAAGTGAATCAGTTACTTGTGCCATGCAGTACACAAGCAGCGATGTTGGTGATATATGTCAGGCACCCACAAATCTGTGCCGGCTCAGTAGGTGAACTTATGTCTGTGCGCCAGTCTGCCTGAGTCGCTTCACCGCTCTCCCTGATTGAGCGCATTCCAATAATGACGGTACTGTTCTCGAACAGGCTCGCTAATGATCCATTTGGAACTGCGGTGCTGGATCCTCAAGCGACAACATCAATAATGCAGCTACTTCCACGTGTTCGCTACTTCCAGGTATTCCAGCTATTTCCAATTGCAACTTACATTCAAATAGACACAAAATGCTGGAGTAACTCAGCGGGACAGGCAGCATCTCTGGAGAGAAGGAATGAGTGACGTTTCGGGTCGAGGCTCTTTTTCAGACCGTGCAGAAGACCGTCTGAAGAAGGGTCTCGACCGGAATCGTCACCCATCCTTCTCTCCAGAGATGCTGCCTGTCCCGCTGAGTTACTCCAACATTTTGTGTCTATCTTCGGTTTAAACCAGCATCTGCGGTAACTTCCAATGCAAATTACATTCGCTTCACCAAAATCTACAATGGGAATGTATCCGGTTCCAAACAATCGGAATCGGTTTTGCTGATAGTGAATATGAATATTAATAAACAAGCAGCCAACATACTGAAACAATGCATGCGCGGAATAAAGCTCTGATGTCCATGTGTGCATTTTGAGATAGCTACCAACGTGAATAAAATAAACCCGTTCCTCTGCTTCATGTATCCACCACTGTCCTACGTCGCATTTCTAAAATGCAGGTTACATTTTTCTATTAGTCTCACCTCATTCTACTAATTCAGAGTGTGGGGCCCAGCGCTGACAGACAACGTTTCATCGCCTCAATATGTCAATAGATTCTACAAAACAACATTGACACTGATCTACTTGGCGATCGATAACCGAGTAGGTTTAACGAGTAATAACTCACAGTTCCAATACAGTAGAAGCAACGCCAGCACCGGCAGCGGCATCTCCGGGCAAACAGTTGGGGCAATGGCACCCCAACAGTCAAGGGACGCTGTTTGCTGGTTATTTCACACTTATCCCTCTGACATCTCCTCACGCACCAGTGATCTGATTTGGCAGCTTTGACAACTTTCTTCTCCACAGGAATTATCCCTTCCGCCCAAACAACCAATAGATTGTCTCAAAGGTCAGATGTGAATTACAGACTTATTAAGTCAACCAATGGGAATGAACCTACCCAAACATGGACATCTTGGGCCCATCTCCTTTCCTGCCAGTCTGGAAAGGTCAATCTGTGCCAATTCCTCATCTCCCACTGCCCCCAATTATCACATGATCACCCAATGTTTCCCCCAAAGTCTTCAAACTACGAATTCTCGAGTCAGCCCACCGCACTATGTTTATAAAATGTAATAGCATAACAATGAATATTTGAAGATGTTTGATTAAATTGGGCCCTGACAGGTGAGGCGGATGAACTCAGGGCCCTGGTAGGTACCTGTGACTTCAACGTCCAGCTGTTGCAGCAACTTGGTTAAGGGAGGGACAGGTGTGGCAATGCAATGTTCCATGCTACATGTGTTACAGGTCAGACTGAGGTGGGGACAAATGTGCAGAAGAAGTTGCTTCATTGAATAAGGAAAACATCACGGCCATAGGCTGAGATGTTATTACTGGAGATTCATGTAGTGAGGCCATGTAGGTTGAGCTAGTAAATGGATCAGCTTGTTAAGGCAGTGGTGGTCTAGTCACTGGATGTTTTCAAGAGAGAGTTAGATATAGCTCTTGGGGCTAACGGAATCAAGGGGTATGGGGAGAAAGCAGGAACGGGGTACTGATTTTGGATGTTCAGCCGTGGTGATATTGAATGGCAGTGCAGACTCGAAGGGCTGAATGGCCAACTCCTGCACCTATTTTCTATGTTTCTATGTTAAGATTTTACTCTAGGCCTCCAAATAATAATAAACAAAAATAAGAATATCGGTCATGTCTGGAGGTTGCAGACAGATGCAAGTGTAATAGAGTTGTCCTGGTTGGGGATTTTAACTCTCCTAATATTTACTGCAACTACCGTTGTACCCAGGGATAGATGGGTTGAAATTGTCTATGGAAGAGGAGGTAAATTGTGATTCTGGTCATGAACAAGCAGGAGACGTGGGTCAAGTAGAGGCTCTTGGGTTTAATTTAATCCCCAGAGGAGTATTGGGAATTGGGGAGCACAGCTCAGAATGAAACCAGAAGGGTGAAAAGGGGACATGAGACAGCTCTGGTAGAAAATATCAAGGATAATCTAGAGAGATTACATGCATATCAAGGGGAAAATTAGCCTTTTCCAAATTAAAAATAATCATCTATGTGTCGAGCCACAGGTCGTGGGCCAGGTTAATCATCAATGCGTATCATCTGGGTTATTTTAGATTGAGGTGGGATGACAAGAGGAGAAGTTGCTTTATTAACTAAGGAGACAGTAGTTCCTCTCCCCTGTTTTCAGACAGGTAGCTGGAAAGATAATAGGCTGTTACTGTGGGGGATTTTAACTTTCCCTATTTAGACTGGAACTGCGATAGTGTCTAAGGCCGGGATGGGTGGGATTTGACATATGTGTGTTAAGGGAAGCTACCTTTGGCAATATGTTGGGGGCCTACAGGTTAGAGTCATAGCCAGAATCATAGAATGATACAGTGTGGAAACAAACTATTCGGCCCAACGCCCACACTGGCCAACATGTCCCATCTACACTAGTTCCACCTCCCTGCACTTTGTCCATATCCATCCAAACCTGTCCTATCCATGTACCTGTCTAACTGTTTCTTAAAAGTTGGGATAGTCCCAGCCTCACTACCTCCTCTGGCAGCTTGTTCCATACACCCACCACCCTTTGTGTAAAAAAATGACTCCTCAGATTCCTATTAATTTTTTTCCCCTTCACCTTGAACCAATGTCCTCTGGTCCTCAATTCCACTACTCTGAGCAAGACTCTGTGCATCTACCCGATCTATTCCTGTCATGCTTTTGTGCACCTCATTGAGATCACCCCTCATCCTCCCGCGTTCCAAGGAATAGAGACCCAGCCTACTGCACCTCTCCCTATAGCTCACACCCTCTCATCCTGGCAACTCTTCTCTGAACCCTTTCAAGCTTGGCAGCATCCTCCCTGTAACATGTTGCCCAGAACTGAACACAATATTCTAAATGAGATCTCACCAACGTCTCATGCAACTGCAACAAGACCTCCCAACTTCTATACTCTCTATGGCCATTCCTCAGCCCACCTGGTCAATTGATCCAGATCCTGCTGTGATATTTTACAACCATCTTCATTATCTACAAAACCACCCACTTTTGTATCATCAGCAAACTTGGTAATCTTGCCCTGTATGTTCTCATCCAAATCATTGATGCAGATGACAAACAGTAACGGGTCCAGTACTGAACCATGTGGCACAGCACTAGTCACAGGCCTCCAGTCTGAGAAGCAACCTTCCACCATCACCCTCTGCTTCCTTCCATGGAGCTAATTTGCTATCCATTCACTATCTCTCCTTGGATCCCATGAGATCTATCCTTCCAGGGCAGCCTACCGTGTGGCATCTTGTCGAACGCCTTACTAAAGTCCATGTTCACAACATCTACAGTTCTGCCCTCATCGACGTTTTTGGTCACGTCTTCAAAAACCTCAATCAGATTTGTGAGACACGACCTCCAATGTACAAAACCATGCTGACTATCCCTAATCAGCGCTTGCCCGTCCAAATGCCTGTATAACCTGCCCTCAGAATAACATCAAGTAACGTTGCAACTACAGATGTTAAATTCGGGGCAAAGCCTCCCCCAGCGGGGAATAGCAAGTGACTGAAGAATCGGTGAGCGAGACGTTTGCAACCAGCCACCATGGCGATATTAGCTTTAAAATAGTTATGGATAAGGACATGGCGGGTCCAAGTCCAAGTTCGGTATCGGGCCGAGGCCAGCATTGGTGGTATTAGACAGGAACATGTTCGGACATGTGCAAATTCCTCAATGACATTTTATCCCTTGTTTTACCCCGAAGATATAATGAAGGCTCGAGATCGGAGCAGTTAATGAAGAAATCTTGAGGATAGTTCATGTTACTGACCCAGCAACGCACGTGACAATAGTTATTTAGTTTAGTTTAGTTTAGTTTAGTTTAGTTTAGTTTAGTTTAGTTTAGTTTAGTTTAGTGATGCAGCATGGAGACATGTCCTTTGACCCACCGAATCCAGGTTGACCATTGATCAGATTAGTTTTATAGAATGACACGTTTGAATTACATCTTGTGAGTAGGGGAAGGATAAGAGAGTGGGATTATATAGACCAATGTGACCGGGTGGTCAGTGGACTCGGTGGGACGAGGAGCCTGTTTCTGTGTTCCATTATTAACCTAAACTAAACTAAACTATTGTCAGTAGAAGGACCTCGATCGGAAACGTCACCTATCTGTGTTCTCCAGAGAAGTTGCCTGAGCCGCTGAGTACCTCGAGTGTACTGTGTCCATTAAACTATTGTCATGTATGTTGCTGGGTCTGTCAAGTTCCTGTCAGTTATTAGACACAACAATGCTGGAGTAACTCAGCGGGACAGGCAGCATCTCTGGAGTTTCAGGGTCGAGACCCTTCTTCAGACCCCACCCATCACACATAAACGCCACCCATTCCTTCTCTCCAGGGATGCTGCCTGTCCCACTGAGTTACTCCAGCTTTTTGTTTCTATCTTTGGTTTAAACCTGCATCTGCAGTTCCTTCCTACACATCCTGTCTGTTACTGACTGAAGTATTCAGTTTGTATTTCCCTGCAGCGATGCTGTTTGTGTGGGCAATGCCGTGCGGAAATGATTCTCAGCAGCAGCAGCTCTGATATAATCTTTGCAACTCTGCCGTGGCAGCTAGCCAGGGGTTTCATGAAACATCCTGCGACCAGTGAAACGCTTGAAGAAATGGTAAATATTCATCATTAATGACCCGCACCGGGTAAAACCGATCGATCCAGACACACGACCATGAAGATACTTTATAGATGTCGACATGGTGTATAATAATCTGTAATATCAGCGTGGAGTGTGCCTCTCACTGACTGGGGGCGGGGAGTTTGGGGGGGGGGGGGGGGGGGGGGGGGGGGGGGGGGGGGGCAGGAATTGTGTTGCCAGTTTCATGTTGTTTTCTGCTGACAGGAAGCACCTGTAATTGTGGTCTTTCCCCGGCTCGTGTTACACTTGCCTCCACTCCTGAAACATGCTCACCTTGAGTAAACTCCACCCCGTGTTTTGTTTATTTCCAAGGCATTGACCTTAAACTTAAAGACCATCCAGTAATAATGAGCAGAATGATAAAACATATCCCCCACTGGAGAGCTGGGGTCGCTTGCTACACAGTACCCATCCCTTTACATCCAAAATCATTGCCAGTTATTATGGGGTATTTTGGATGTGAGGGGGAGCTCGGGTCAACGATTAGTTCATATGGATCTGTAGCATGACCGGTTCTATCTTCCCATGCCTAATTTTATCCAAATAACTTCCTATGTGTACAAACAAAGAAGGATACACAGTGCTGGAGTAACTCAGCGGATCAGGCAGCATCTGTGGAGAACATGGATAGGTGACGTTTCACAGAGTGCTGGAGTAACTCAGCGGGTCAGGAAGCATCCCTGGAGAACATGGATAGGTGACGTTTCGGGTCAAATGTGGGTCCCTTGAAGACAGACACATGTGAAATTATTATGGGCATCAAAGAAATGGCAGAAGAGTTGAATAGGTACTTCGGATCTGTCTTCACTAAGGAAGACACAAACAATCTCCCAGATGTACTGGAGGTCAGAGGATCTAAAGGGGTAGGGGAACTGAAATAAATTTCCATTAGGCGAGAAATAGTATTGGGTAGGCTAATGGGACAGAAGGATGATAAATCCCCTGGCCTGATGGTCTGCATCTCAGGGTCCCCAGTTTGTCTGACTTCGGTGGTGGGAAAGATGCTGGAGTCAATTAAAGAGGTAATAATGGGGCATTTGGATAGCAGTAAAAGGATTATTCCAAGTCAACATGGATTTATGAAAGTGAAATCATGTTTGATTAATCTTCTGGAATTTTTTGAGGATGTGACAAGTAAAATGGATGAAGGGTGCCAGTGGATGTAGTGTATCTAGACTTTCAGAAAGCCTATGATAAGGTCCCGCACGGGAGACTGGTGACTAAAATTAGAGCACATGGTATTGGGGGTAGGGTGTTGATATGGATAGAAAATTGGTTGGCAGACAGGTCCGGAGGAGGCGCTGTCCTGAACGGCTGCCTGTCCTGCAGCTGTCCGTTTTTCCCCTTCTTTTTTGTTATTTTTAGTACGTTAAGTGTACAGTCAGGGGGTCTAATCTTTTTATGTGTGGGGGGTGGTGGGGGGGGAGGGGGAAACTGCTTTTCCAAGTCCCTACCTGGTCGGAGGGGTTGCCTTCCTCCGAGCAGCGTCTTCGACCCGTCCTCGCGGCCTACCAGCGGGTCCTGGAACGACGTTTTCCTGAGGGGCCCTGCCCAGAACATCGACTTTGGTGGCGGCACAGCGCTGGAGCGCTGTCGTGGAGCGGGCGATGCCTTGTCTGGGTCGCCGCGCTGGAACTCCAGTATGCTGGGACCACCGATGAGAACATTGTGGAGCCGCGGTTCTGTGGAGCGGCCAGCTGCGACGTTGAACTTACATCTCGCCGAGTGTGTGGAGCTCCGTCCGGCGCGGTCTGTTTGGCTTGGAAGCCGCGGTCTCCGGTAGGAAGGCGGCCGTTCCTGGCACCCCAAGCCGCTGGGGGTTCTCCCGACGCCGGAATACCATCACCCGGCGAGAACATCGGGCGTCGTGGCGGCGACTGTGGAGGCCTCGATAGGCCCGATTTTGGGTGGACAAGAGGATGGGGACTGGACTTTGTGCCTTCCCCCACAGTGGGAATCACTGTGGGGGGATGTTGGATGTTTTATGTTTGGTGTTGAATTTCTTCATGTATACTATGTTGTATTTTTATTAGTGTGCTGCAAGAACATCTGAATTTCCCCTGAATAAGGGGATTACTAAAGTCTAATCTAATCTAAGACCGGAAGCAAAGAGTAGGAGTGAACGGGTCCTTTTCAGAATGGCAGGCGGTGGCGAGTGGAGTGCCGCAAGGCTCGGTGTTGGGGCCGCAACTGTTTACCATATATATTAATGATTTGGAAGAGGGGATTAGGAGCTACACTAGCAAGTTTGCGGGTGACACAAAGCTGGGTGGCAGTGTGAACTGTGATGAGGATGTTAGGAGGTTGCAGGGTGAACTGGACATGTTGAGTGAATGGGCAGATGCGTGGCAGATGCAGTATAATATAGATGCATGTGAGGTTATCCACTTTGGCGGCAAAACAAGGGGGCAGATTATTATCTAAATGGGGTTAGGTTAGGTAAGGGGGGGGGGTACACCGGTCACTGAACGTTGGCGTGCAGGTACAGCAGGCAGTGGAGAAAGCTAATGGAATGTTGGCCTTCATAACAAGAGGATTTCAGTATAGGAGTAGAGGTTCTTCTGCAGTTCTATGCGGCTCCGGTGAGACCACATCTGGAGTATTGTGTACAGTTTTGATCTCCTAATTTGAGGATGGACATCCTTGTGATTGAGGCAGTGCAGCGTAGGTTCACGAGATTGATCCCTGGGATGGCGGGACTGTCATATGAGGAAAGATTGAAAAGACTAGGCTTATATTCACTGGAGTTTAGAAGGATGAGGGGGATTCTTATAGAAACATATAAAATTATAAAAGGACTGCGCAAGCTAGATGCAGGAAAAATGTTCCCGGTGTTGGGCGAATCCAGAACCAGGGGCCACAGTCTTTGAATAACAGGGAGGTCATTAAAAACGTTTTCACGCAGAGAGTTGTGAATTTATGGAATCCCCTGCCACAGAGGGCAATGGAGGCCAAATCACTGGATGGATTTAAGAGAGAGTTAAATAGAGCTCTAGGGGCTAGTGAAGTCAAAAAATATGGGGAGAAGGCTGGCACGGGTTGTTGATAGGGACAATCGGCCATGATCACAATGAGTGGCGGTGCTGGCTCGAAACATAGAAACATAGAAAATAGGTGCAGGAGTAGGCCATTCGGCCCTTCGAGCCATTCAATATGATCATGGCTGATCATCCAACTCAGTATCCTGCACCTGCCTTCTCTCCATACCCCCTGATCCCTTTAGCCACAAGGGCCACATCTAACTCCCTCTTAAACATAGCCAATGAACTGGCCTCAACTACCTTCTGTGGCAGAGAATTCCAGAGATTTACCACTCTGTGTGTGAAAATTATGTTCCACATCTCGGTTCTAAAGATTTCCCCCTTATCCTTAAACGGTGACCCCTTGTTCTGGACTTCCCCAACATCGGGAACAATCTTCCTGCATCTAGCCTGTCCAACCCCTTAAGAATGTTGTAAGTTTCTATAAGATGCCCCCTCAATCCTCTAAATTCTAGCGAGTACAAGCCTAGTCTATCCAGTCTTACTTCATATGAAAGTCCTGATTTCCCAAGAATCGAAGGACCTAATGGCCTCCTCCTGCACCTATTTTCTATGTTTCTATGTAAGGCATTAGAGGGTCTCGACCCGAAACGTCACCTGTCCATGTTCTCCATGGATATTTCTCCGACGTTGCACTGTCCTTCTGATTAATTTTATTGATTGTTTGCCCCCTTGTCACCGCCCCCTCAGCTAGCAATGAACTCTTCTACATTTCTTTATCTACGTCTGTTTAGATCTGTCGTTTTTACACATTACCCTTCTATATATCTGTGTCCCCCTCTCCCCTCACCCTGAAGAAGAGTCTCGACCCGAATCGTCACCAATTCCTTCTCTCCAGAGATGCCGCCTAACTCGCTGACGAGTTACTACAACATTGTGTGTCTATCTTCTTCTGCTGTTTGCCCGGCTCTGTTGCTCCAGCACTTTCTGTCCATTTCTATTTGCTCATATCTGTTTACGACGCCATTTCATCCGGATGTTTCAATACCTTCTGCTGAATCTCTTCCACTGCCTTGGTCCCAGGACAACTTCCTTCACAACTCACCAAATAGGAACGGCTTCTCCCCGCCTTCTGCATTCAGTTCCACAATGTGCATCGTCATTTTACACGCTGGGCACAATTGTAAACATACTTGCGACATTTTGGAACACATAACAGTGCCATCTGCCCCCACATCAACACATCGCAGTGATGTGCAGAATGGAAAGAGACCTTGGTCCAGGGTAACCACTTGTTTTCATTCATCGTACACAGTTCCGTTTTTAAACTTCCCGTATTCCTTCCCATATATACAATTATACTGCATCTGCCAAGCATCTACCCACACAACCAACCTATCCCAGTCACCCCGCAGCCTCATAAGGAATTGGTGAGATCGCGTTGGGAGAACTGACTATATATCTGTTTAGGTTGTTCAGGGCTTGGGCACGCCAGAGGCAGGAAACATGTTCCCGATGTTGGGGGAGTCCAGAACCAGGCGCCACAGTTTAAGAATAAGGAGTAAGTCATTTAGAACGGAGACGAGGAAACACTTTTTCTGACAAGAGTGGTGAGTGTGTGGAATTGTCTGCCTCAGAGGTCGGTGGATGCAGGTTCTCTGGATACTTTCAAGAGAGAGCTAGATAGGACTTAAAAATAGCGGAGTCAGGGGATATGGGGAGAAAGCAGGAACGGGGTCTGATTGGGGATGATCAGCTATGATCACATTGAATGGCGGTGCTGGCTCGAAAGGCCGAATGGCCAACTCCTGCACCTGTCTATTGTCTAGATTGGAGCGGCTGGGCTTGAATACTCTTGAATTAAGAAGGATGAGCGGAGATCTTATTGAAACATATAAGATTATTAAGGGTTTGGACACGCTAGAGGCAGGAAACATGTTCCCGATGTTGGGGGAGTCCAGAACCAGGGGCCATAATTCAAGAATAAGTGGTGAGCCATTTAGAACGGAGATGAGAAAAAACATTTTCACACAGAGTTGTGAGTGTGTAGAATTCTCTGCCTCAGAGGTTGGTGGAGGCTGGTTCTCTGGATGCTTTCAAGAGGGAGTTAGATAGAGCTCTTAGGAATAGCAGAGTTAAGGGATATGGTGAGAAGGCAGGAACGGGGTACTGATTGTGGATGATCAGCCATGATCACATTGAATGGCGGTGCTGGCTCGACGGGCTGAATGGCCTTTTCCAGCACCTATTGTCTATTGATACACTGCCCGACAAAATACTATGTTTACAAACCTGTTGTGATGCGGTAGGCGGCGCGGCTCTGGCCAGCAGCGGCCTCTGCAGCCTGTCCGTGTTTTTGTTATTTTTTGTCTGTGTTTCTGTGTAGTTTTTGTTATTTTATGTTGGGGTGTGTGTGGGGGGGGATGGGGGGTGGGGTGGGAGGGGGGGGGGAAACTTTTGAATCTCTCCCTGCACTGGAGACCCGACCTTTTCTCGTCGGGTCTCAGGTGTCGTTGAGGCCGCAATGAGGAGCGGCCTCCAACGGGAAGAAGCCGGGGACTCTGGTGCCGACTCACCGTTGCCGTCGCGGAGCTGGCCGAGACCGGAGCGGGTGGAGCGGTGGGGGAGCGCTGCTGCTGCCGCTGCTGCTGCTGCCGATGCCGCTGCTGCTGCTGAGTCGGAGGCTGCTACTGCGGGTCTGCGGACGGCTTGGACGACCCCGCGCGGCTCCCTGGAGGGAGACCGCTTTTCGGGCTGCTGCAACGGCGAATTCTCCCGCCCGTGTTGCGGGGTCGAAGAGCTCCTGGAGCGGGGCCTAACACCATTGCCCCGCGCGGCTGGTACGGCCGCGGGACTTTGCGAGCGCACGCCGGGGCTCCAACATCAAGACCCGGTGAGCGACCTCGCACCACCCGGCGTGGCTTCAATGGCCGCGGGACAATCGCCATCGCCAGCCGGGGGCTTTGACTTTGACTGTGACATCGGGGGTGGGAGAGTGCAGTGGAGAGATAAGTTTTTTTTTTAAAGTTTTTTTTTGGCCTTCCATCACAGTTATGTGATGGATGTTTATGTTAAATGTAATTATGTTGTGTCTGGGGTCTATTTGTGTGTAATGTATGGCTGCAGAAACGGCATTTCGTTTGGACCCCCAGGGGTCCAAATGACAATTAAATTGACTCTTGACTCTTGATGCTGCTGCAAATTAAGAATGTCGTTAATCCGTTTCAGGACATATGACAATAAAACACACAGACGCTGAAGCATTCGGTAGATGTTTCCGTCTTTAATAATGAAAGATGATGAAAGAAAAACAGAATATTTTAACCCATTCCCTCATTGCCCCATGTAATCTCCCAGAATCTTTAACACAGTCATTGTTGTCTTGCACATGAAGTTTTACTACAGAACCATTTACATCGGGTAAAACACGTCTTAAGGCACAGTTATGCATTAACAATAGAAACATTCAGAATATTGTAAATTAATTACAGCATAAATGAACAGTCCTAATCCTTACCCTGATACAATTTCTCAGATCACTGACATCCATCTGTTTACTGAGTCAGTGATGAAGCAGCATAGTTCAGTGTGATGGTGTAACAAGCTCCCACACCTTCCTCCCACTGTACCTGGCCTTTGCAATGTGTTTCTTACAAATTATTGTCCACTGCTTTTCCAATTCCTCGGAAGTTTATATCTAGTTTAGTTTAGTTTAGTGTCACATAGAGGTACAGTGAAATGTTTTTGTGCGGGCTAACCAGTCAGCGGAAAGACAATCTATGATTACAATCGAGCCATTCACGGTGTACAGATACACGATGAGGGATAAGGGTCCACTTCCTGTAGATGAATAGACACCGCCATCCAACACAAAGGAATCTTCAACTTCATTCCGACAATTGCCTTACTCGGCAAACAACCGGTTTTTGGTTTGGGTTGTAGTCTGTGATTTTTGGGGGAATTGGTCAAATCCAAGATAAATTTGTTGACTGGAATGTTCAGAGCACATTATAACCATATAACAATTTACAGCACGGAAACAGGCCATCTCGACCCTTCTAGTCCATGCCGAACACATAATCTCCCCTAGTCCCATATACCTGCGCTCAGACCATAACCTTCCATTCCTTTCCCGTCCATATAACTATCCAATTTATTTTTAAATGATAAAAATGAACCTGCCTCCACCACCTTCACTGGAAGCTCATTCCACACAGCTACCACTCTCTGAGTAAAGAAGTTCCCCCTCATGTTACCCCTAAACTTCAGTCCCTTAATTCTCAAGTCATGTCCCCTTGTTTGAATCTTCCCTACTCTCAGTGGGAAAAGCTTTTCCACGTCAACTCTGTCTATCCCTCTCATCATTTTAAAAACCTCTATCAAGTCCCCCCTCAACCTTCTGCGCTCCAAAGATTAAAGCCCTAACTTGTTCAATCTTTCTCTGCAACTTAGTTGCTGAAACCCAGGCAACATTCTAGTAAATCTCCTCTGTACTCTCTCTATTTTGTTGACATCCTTCCTATAATTAGGCGACCAAAATTGTACACCATACTCCAGAATTGGCCTCACCAATGCCTTGTACAATTTTAACATTACATCCCAACTTCTATACTCAATGCTCTGATTTATAAAGGCCAGCACACCAAAAGCTTTCTTTACCGCCCTATCTACATGAGATTCCACTTTCAGGGAACTGTGCACAGTTATTCCCAGATCCCTCTGTTCACCTACATTCTTCAATTCCCTACCATTTACCATGTACATCCTATTTTGATTTGTCCTGCCAAGATGTAGCACCTCACACTTATCAGCATTAAACTCCATCTGCCATCTTTCAGCCCACTCTTCCAACTGGCATAAATCTCTCTGTAGACTTTGAAACTCTACTTCATTACCCGCAACTCCACCTATCTTAGTATCATCTGCATACTTACTAATCCAATTTACCACACCATCATCCAGATCATTGATGTACATGACAAACAACAGTGGACCCAACACAGATCCCTGTGGCACCCCACTCGTCACTGGCCTCCAACCTGACAAATAACCATCCACCATTACTCTCTGGCATCTCCCATTCAGCCACTGTTGAATCCATCTTGCTACTCAACCATTAATACCCAACCATTGAACCTTCTTAACCAACCTTCCATGAGGAACCTTGTCAAAGGTCTTACTGAAATCCATATACACAACATCCACTGCTTTACCCTCATCAATTTTCCAAGTAACATCTTCAAAAAATTCAAGAAGATTAGTCAAACATGACCTTCCAGGCACAAATCCATGTTGACTGTTCCTAATCGGACCCTGTTTATCCAGATGCTTATATATATTATCTCTAAGTATTCTTTCCATTAAGTTGCCCACCACTGACGTCAAACTAACAGGTCTATAATTGCTAGGTTTACTCTTAGACCCCTTTTTAAACAATGGAACAACATGCGCAGTACGCCAATCCCCCGGCACTATTCCCGTTTCTCATGACCCTTGAAATATTTCTGCCATAGCCCCTGCTATTTCTACACTAACTTCCCTCAATGTCCTAGGGAATATCCTGTCCGGACCTGGAGACTTATCCACTTTTATATTTCTCAAAAGTGTCAGTACTTCCTCTTCTTTGAATCTCATAGTTTCCATAGCTATTCTACTTGTTTCCCTTACCTCACATAATTCAATATCTTTCTCCTTGGTGAATACCAAAGAAAAGAAACTGTTCAATATCTCCCCCATCTCTTTTGGCTCTGCAGATAGTTTGTCTCACCTTAGAAACTGATTGATCTGCTATTTCTAACACCAGGCTTTTCATTTCAGTTATTTTTCACAACCACTGTGTGTTCCACACGGTAAGATGAAGAATCAGTAAAATCAATAACTCATCCCCAATATACAATGTCATTCATATGTTTTCTCCCAAAACGTTTCTGTGGAAGGACTACCACATATATTTCATGTCAACAATTAAGCGTTTTTTGTGCCTTCATAGTACCTGACACATGAAATAACATGCTCCAAACTGAGGCTGTATCTAGCTAGATTGAGCAATGCCTGGACATGGTATAAACAGGTTGGATACAGACGGTATATAAGAAAGCAAGTGTTTTCAATCAATTGTCAAGGGTGACCTTTGATTGTTAATAAACTGAGTTTTTTAGGGAAAGTTTTGGTGAAATTTGAAATGACTCGTCACCTGTACAAACGGGATAACTTTCCCCCCCATTAATAGATGTAAATGTAAAGCAGTTAATTAATTTCAAATGCTGCCCTCACCACCCTCTCCGCGTTCTCTGTCAGATCCTTCAGTGCATCTCGCAGTATCTTGAAGGTCATGAGGAATGATGAACCTGCTCCAAAAATGGAACCAATGACTGGGACAAAGTCAAGAGCTAGTTCCAGAGCTGACACGGTAACAACAGCAGTTCCCCAACCTATCCTCATAATGATATCTGGAGTTATTTCCCCCAGCAGATGAGGTTTTACTGCAGCCTTTAGCTCTTCCACAGGTTTACCTGTTCTGTTGGCCAGTCGGTGAAGAGAAGCATCATCTAGACCCAGACATTGCTGGAAATGTATTATTGCTCTAATCAATATCCCAATGTCACAAGCGAGAGAGGCCCCAGGGATTGGGATCGCTCCCACTCCTCCAGAGAGAGTGGCGAACATCCAGATGTCCTTCTTCAGTATTTCATTTTTCTTTTGAACAATCTCTACACTTTCTATAGGAAGGGCCAGAATAAAGGCCCTTTTCTTTACATTCGTTAAATCACCTTCAAGTGCTTCCTTTAACCGATTGAAATCATACCGATCCGGCTCAATACTGGAAATCAGGAATACGGTGGGATTTGGGATCCCGGCTTTTCCCAACCCACCGACGCAGTCACTACGGATCTTTTCCATTTCTGCAACTTCATCAAATTCTTTCCGTTGTCTCCGCATAGAATTAAGGTCAGCGTCAATCTTAGAGCGGACAAAATAGAACTTCTTCCCCAGCCGCTTAATCTCCTTGGCAAGTTTTGCATCACTCTCTGTGAATCGACCAGCTGACACTATGATGACAAAATCGTATTTTTGAAATTGCATTTTCTTCAGGTAGGAACCCGCGGTGAATTGTGTAGATCCGGTCCCCGGCAGGTCCCAGTAGCGGACATTGGGCAGAGTGGGATGTGAGTATCTGGTTGGCTCCATTGTAGTTTCCGTGTTCCCAACCTCAGCCGCTCCCTCATCTTCGCTACAAAGCCCTCTCATGGCGTTGATGAAGGTGGATTTTCCTGTACCCGTGTCTCCCGTCACGGCGATGTTCAGCTCGGTGTTGTTCAGTTCTTTGATTTTATTCTGTATCAAAGGTTGAACGTTTTCCACACCACCCGTTTCGAACTCGGACTTCAGTTTGTTGATTTCTTCCTGTGTGAAGAATGTGGAGGTCTCAGACTGAGCCGCCTGTTGGCTGAAACGAAAAATGTTTGGTGATAGTTTCCAGTTGAAACAGCACCTATTTAGCATCACGGTAATAGAGTCTTACAGTACACAGTTCCATCAACCCAACTCTCCTTGTCAACATAGATGACCCATCTAAGCCAATCCCATTTGCCCGTATTTAGCCCATGTTCATGTAAACCTTTAATATCCATGTATTTGTACCAGTCATTGGTTAATGCTGTTATGATACAATCCTCAACTACCTCCACTGACACTTTGTCCCATATACCCACGACAATGGGAGTGAAAAGGCTGCTCCTCACATTCCTGATAAATCACGCTCCTCGCACCTTAAACCGTTGGTTCTTGATTCCTTCATCCTGGATTCTCTGCAGTTGCCCTATCTTTTAGTCTCATGACTTTGTACACCTCTATAAATCACCCCTCATCCTTCTGTGCTCCAAAGGACATGAATTATCCTGCCCAACCATTCCCAGTAGCTCAGGCCCTCAGGTCCTGGCCACATCCTCCTGCACTATTTCCAGCTTAACTACATTGTTCCTATATCAATAGACAATTGCAATAGGTACAGGAGTAGGCCATTCGGCCCTTTGAGCCATTCAATGTGATCATGGCTTATCACCCACAATCAGTAACCCATAACTGCCTTCTCCCCATATCCCCTGACTCCGCTATATTTAAGAGCCCCATCTAGCTCCCTCTCTTGAAAGCATCCATAGAACCGGCCTGCACCACACTCTGAGGCAGAGAATTTCACAGACTCACAACTCTGTTTGAAGAAGTGTTTCCTCATCTCCGTTCTAAATGGCTTACTCCTTATTCTTAAACTGTGGCCCCTGGTTCTGGACTACCCCATCATTGAGAACATGTTTCCCACCTCTAGTGTGTCCAAACCCTGAATAATCTTATATGTTTCAATTAGATCCCCTCTCCTCCTTCTAAATTCCAGCACATACAAGCCCAGTCACTCCATTCTCTCAGAATATGACAGTCCAGCCATCCCAAGAATTGACCTTGTGAACCTACACTGCACGCCCTGAATAGCAAGAATGAACAAAACTGAAGAGAACAGAGGAGGACGAAGGGCTTAATTAGGAAAGGAAAAATGGATTATGAAAGAAAACTGGCAGGGAACATAAAAACTGACTGCAAAAGTTTTTATAGATATGTGAAAAGAAAGAGATTAGTTAAAACAAATGTAGGTCCCTTGCAGTCAGAAACAGGTGAGTTGATCATGGGGAACCAGGATATGGCGGACCAATTGAATAACTACTTTGGTTCCGTCTTCACTAAGGAAGACATAAATGATCTGCCGGAAATAGCAGGGGCCCGCGGGTCAAAGGAGGTGGAGGAATTGAGTGAAATCCAGGTTAGTCGGGAAGTGGTGTTGGGTAAATTGAATGGATTAAAGGCCGATAAATCCCCAGGGCCAGATAGGCTGCATCCCAGAGTACTTAAGGAAGTAGCTCCAGAAATAGTGGATGCATTAGTAATAATCTTTCAAAACTCTTTAGATTCTGGAGTAGTTCCAGAGGATTGGCGGGTAGCAAACGTAACCCCACTTTTTAAGAAGGGAGCGAGAGAGAAAACGGGGAATTACAGACCAGTTAGCCTAACATCGGTAGTGGGGAAACTGCTAGAGTCAGTTATTAAAGATGGGATAGCAGCACATTTGGAAAGTGGTGAAATCATTGGACAAAGTCAGCATGGATTTACGAAAGGTAAATCATGTCTGACGAATCTTATAGAATTTTTCGAGGATGTAACTAGTAGCGTGGATAGGGGAGAACCAGTGGATTTGGTGTATCTGGACTTCCAGAAGGCTTTCGACAAGGTCGCACATAAGAGATTAGTATACAAACTTAAAGCACATGGCATTGGGGGTTCAGTATTGATGTGGATAGAGAACTGGCTGGCAAACAGGAAGCAAAGAGTAGGAGTAAACGGGTCCTTTTCACAATGGCAGGCAGTGACTAGTGGGGTACCGCAAGGCTCAGTACTGGGACCCCAGCTATTTACAATATATATTAATGATCTGGGAATTGAAGGCAATATCTCCAAGTTTGCGGATGACACTAAGCTGGGGGGCAGTGTTAGGTGTGAGGAGGATGCTAGGAGACTGCAAGGTGACTTGGATAGGCTGGGTGAGTGGGCAAATGTTTGGCAGATGCAGTTTAATGTGGATAAATGTGAGGTTATCCATTTTGGTGGCAAAAACGGGAAAGCAGATTATTATCTAAACGGTGGCCGATTGGGAAAGGGGGAGATGCAGCGAGACCTGGGTGTCATGGTACACCAGTCATTGAAGGTAGGCATGCAGGTGCAGCAGGCAGTAAAGAAAGCGAATGGCATGTTGGCTTTCATAGCAAGAGGATTTGAGTATAGGAGCAGGGAGGTTCTACTGTAGTTGTATAGGGTCTTGGTGAGACCACACCTGGAGTATTGCGTGCAGTTTTGGTCTCCAAATCTGAGGAAGGACATCATTGCCATAGAGGGAGTGCAGAGAAGGTTCACCAGACTGATTCCTGGGATGTCAGGACTGTCTTATGAAGAAAGACTGGATAGACTTGGTTTATACTCTCTAGAATTTAGGAGATTGAGAGGGGATCTTATAGAAACTTACAAAATTCTTAAGGGGGTGGACAGGCTAGATGCAGGAAGATTGTTCCCGATGTTGGGGAAGTCCAGGACAAGGGGTCACAGCTTAAGGATAAGGGGGAAATCCTTTAGAACCGAGATGAGGAGAACTTTTTTCACACAGAGAGTGGTGAATCTCTGGAACTCTCTGCCACAGAGGGTAGTTGAGGCCAGTTCATTGGCTATATTTAAGAGGGTGTTAGATGTGGCCCTTGTGGCCAAGGGGATCAGAGGGTATGGAGAGAAGGCAGGTACGGGATACTGAGTTGGATGATCAGCCATGATCATATTAAATGGTGGTGCAGGCTCGAAGGGCCGAATGGCCTACTCCTGCACCTAATTTCTATGTTTCTATTTTTCTATGACTCCAATGCAGCCTCACTAACCTCTTGTACAACTGTAAACTAACATCCTGTGTGCTGGACACAATTCCCTGATTAATGAAGGCCAAATTATGAAAACCTTCGTGACGACCTCATCTACCTGTGAAGTAAGTACCTGTACTGTATCCCTCTACTCAACAACACTCCCCAGGGCTCTACCACTCAGGGGGGAAATCCTGCACTTGTTAGACCTCAGGACAGCTCTTTGCGAGCGGCAGTGAGTGAGCGGCCTAGTGAGGGAAGTGCCCTGTGAGAAAAGTGTGAGTCTTTGGTTCAAGAGTCTTCGGAGAGGAGGCTGAGGAGAGGAGACCACGCAATACGCTTGAGAGGCTAAGGATTCTGGGAGAGGCAAAGAGGTTTGCCACGCACTGCAAGGGAGCAGTGGACCAGACAGGAAGAGCGGACGGAATTACCACTAGACAGCCAAACCAGTAGGTAATTTACGGCTGGGATGAGTACTTTCCCATTTATAGGAGGTAGGATTATATAAATAAGGGGTGTATCAATACAGTAGGGGATTCTTAAATAGGACCAGTTAATTACTTATATAAGATGGGCGGTCAGGAGATGTGCCAATACTGCGAGATGTGGGAATTTGTCGGCACCATTGATGTAGATGATCCCTACAGCTGCAGTAAGTGTTTGAGGCTAGAGGAACTCCAGCTCCGCATTGATGAGCTGGAGACCCAACTTCATACGCTGTGGTACATCAGGGAGGGGGAGTATTACCTGGATGTTTTGTGCCAGGGGATGGTCACACCGACCAGTTTAACTAATTCAGTAGGCAGTGAGCAAGGAAAGGAAGGTGTGGCCATAAGCGAGGCAGGTAGGGGGAACCAGGAGGAGATGCGGCAGGAGCCACAGCCCTTGTCCCTGACGAGCATGACTGAGGCTCTTACTCAATGTAAGGACGGGATCAGGGGCTGTGGGAGGGATGAGCAACCTGGCTGCAGCACCGTGGATCAGGAGGCCATTCAAGAGGGGGGAGTTAGAAGAAATGCCGTAGTGATAGGGGATAGTATTATTCGGGGGGTAGATAGGGTTCTCTGCGGCCAGCAGAACATGTCCCGAAGGCTGTGTTGCCTACCCGGTGCTAGGGTTAAGGATATCTCTGCGATGCTGGAGAGAAATTTGCAGTGGGAGGGGGAGGATCCAGTGGTCGTGGTCCATGTGGGGACCAATGACATAGGAAGGACGAGGAAGGAGGATCTGCTGAAGGAGTTTGAGCAGTTAGGGAATAAATTAAAAAGCAGAACCTCGAGGGTACTGATCTCCGGATTGCTACCTGAGCCACGGGCCAAATCGGTGAGGATACGTAAAATTAAGAAGCTAAATGCGTGGCTCAAAGACTGGTGTGGGAATAATGGGTTTGGTTTCTTGGGCCACTGGCACCAGTACTGGGACAGGGGGGATCTGTTCTGTAAGGACGGACTTCACCTGAACGGTGCTGGGACTGGGGTCCTGGCAAATCATATAACTAGGGCAGTAGAGAGGTCTTTAAACTAAGTAGCGGGGGGGAGGTATCAAGGGGGGTAATAACGGCAGGGGTAGAGGAAATAGAGCAGGGTATCAGTGGGGAAGCGGAAAGTCAAAATGTGACAGGAGACAGAATGTGTGAAGATAAAGCTTTAGATGTAAAAGGGGCAAAAACGGAAAGGAAGGGTAGTAAAAATCATCTGAAAGTGCTTTATCTAAATGCACGGAGTATTCGTAATAAGATAAATGAATTAACGGTGCAATTAAGTATATATAGTTATGATATCGTGGCCATTACGGAGACATGGCTGCAAGGGGATCAGGACTGGGAGTTAAATATAGAGGGGTACTCGACAATTAGGAAAGATAGACAGGAAAGAAAGGGAGGAGGGGTGGCCCTTTTAATAAGGGAGGGAATAACGGCAATAGAGAGGAAGGATATTGCGTTGAAGGATCAGGATAGTGAAACAGCTTGGGTACAGATAGAGAATAATAAGGGGAAAAAAACACTAGTGGGTGTAATTTATAGACCTCCAAATAGCTGTGACGCTGTTAGTCAGAACATAAATCTGCAAATAGTTGACGCATGTAAAAAGGGAACTGCTGTAATCATGGGGGACTTCAATTTTCATATTAATTGGGCAAACCAAACTGGGCAGGGTAGACTAGAGGAAGAGTTTATAGAATGTATTAGAGACGGGTTCCTAGAACAGTATGTCACAGAACCGACAAGGGGGGAGGCAATCTTGGATCTGGTCCTGTGTAATGAAGCAGGATTAATTAAAAATGTCATAGTTAGGGACTCGTTGGGAACAAGTGACCACAATATGGTCGAATTCCATATTCAAAGAGAAGGGGAGCAGGTTGAAACTCAGGCTAGGGTGCTTAGTCTAAATAAGGGGGATTATGAAGGTATGAGGACTGAGCTGATCAAAGTTGACTGGGATAGCAGACTCAAGAATAAGACGGTACATGAGCAGTGGTGTACGTTTAAGGGTATACTGTATAACCTTCAAGAAAAATTTATTCCTATGAAGAAAAAAAGGGGTAAGGGTAAGAACAGTCAGCCATGGCTCAGTAAAACTATAAAGGATAGTATTCGGCTGAAGGCAAGGGCATATAAGGTAGCCAGAGATAGTGGGAGGGTAGAGGATTGGGAAGCATTTAAAGGTCAGCAAAAAATAACTAAGAGATTAATTAAGACGGGGAAAATAGACTATGAAAGGAATTTAGCGAACAACATAAAAACTAATAGTAAGAGTTTTTATAGCTATATAAAAAGAAAAAGGGTGGCTAAGGTGAACGTTGGTCCATTAGAGGGTGAGACTGGAGAGTTGTTGGTGGGGAACATGGAAATG
This sequence comes from Leucoraja erinaceus, assembly GCF_028641065.1. Lineage (NCBI taxonomy): Eukaryota > Metazoa > Chordata > Chondrichthyes > Rajiformes > Rajidae > Leucoraja > Leucoraja erinaceus. Next base: position 807,472 of record NC_073388.1, on the reverse strand, counting down.
GCAAAGGCATTAAACGAGTATTTTGTATCAGTCTTCACCATAGAAGACACAAAAAATATTCCAACGCTGGATAAACAGGGGGCGGTAGGAATGGAGGAGCTAAATACTATTAAGATCACCAAGGAGGTGGTATTAGGGAAATTAATGAGACTGAAGGAGGATAAATCCCCTGGGCCTGATGGATTACATCCAAGGGTCTTGAGGGAGATAGCGGTGGGGATTGTGGATGCATTGGTGATAATTTTCCCAAACTCCCTGGAGGCAGGAACGGTCCCAGTGGATTGGAAAATGGCCAATGTAACACCTATATTTAAAAAAGGAAGTAAACAGAAGGCGGGTAACTATAGACCGGTTAGTCTAACATCGGTGGTGGGTAAAATGTTAGAGACAATTATTAAAGAAACACTAACGGGGCACTTGGATAAACATGACTTCATCGGACAGAACCAACATGGTTTTGTGAAGGGGAAGTCCTGTTTAACGAATCTGCTCGAATTCTTTGAGGAAGTAACAACCCGGGTGGATAAAGGGGAACCCGGTGGATTGTGGTATACTTGGACTTCCAAAAGGCTTTTGACAAGGTGCCACATAAGAGACTATTGCTAAAAATAAAAAATTATGGGATTGGGGGTAATATATTAGCATGGGTAGAGGATTGGCTAACAAATAGGAAGCAGAGAGTGGGGATAAATGGTTCATACTCGGGATGGCAACCGGTAACTAGCGGGGTTCCGCAAGGGTCGGTGCTGGGACCCCAGTTGTTCACAATTTATATAAATGATTTGGAGGAGGGAACCAAGTGTAATATATCAAAATTTGCGGACGATACAAAAAATGGGAGGAAAAGTAGGGGATGAGGAGGATAGGAAGAGTCTGCAAAAGGATATAGATAAGCTAGGTGAGTGGGCAACAACTTGGCAGATGAAATTTAATACTAATAAATGTGAAGTCATTCACTTTGGGAAAAAAAATGATAGGGCAAGTTATTTTCTAAATGAGGAGGAGCTGCGTTGTAATGCAACGCAAAGGGATCTAGGGGTATTAGTACATGAATCACTGAAAGTTAGTATGCAGGTGCAGCAAGCAATCAGGAAGGCCAATGGAGTTTTGGCCTTTATTGCTAGGGGGATTGAGTATAAAAACACGGAGGTCTTGCTGCAGCTGTACACAGTATTAGTGAGACCACATTTGGAATACTGTGTACAGTTCTGGGGTCCATACTTAAGAAAGGATGTACTAGCCCTGGAGGCAGTGCAGCGAAGGTTTACAAGATTAATTCCTGCAATGAGGGGATTGACATATGAGGAAAGGTTAAGTAGGCTGGAACTCTACTCTTTGGAGTTTAGAAGAATGAGAGGCGGTCTCATTGAAACATATAAGATCGTGAGGGGCCTTGATCGGGTGGATGCACCGAGGATGTTCCCAATGATCGGGGAAACTAGAACTAGGGGACATAGTTGCAGAATAAGGGGGGGCTCTTTTAAAACTGAGATGAGGAAGAACTTCTTCACCCAGAGGGTGGTTAATTTATGGAATTCACTGCCCCAGGGAGCAGTGGAAGCAGAAACTTTAAATATATTTAAGACTAAAATAGATGTTTTTTTAGCTGCCAAGGGGATAAGGGGCTACGGGGAGAGGGCAGGGATATGGACCTAGGTATGGTTAGTATAGTAAGACCTGAGTGATCTCCTGGACAAGTGTCGATCGCCTAGATTGGGGTCGGAGAGGAATTTCCCGGATTTTTTTTTCCCGAATTGGACCTGGGTTTTTATCCGGTTTTTTGCCTCCCCCAGGAGATCACGAGGTTCTTGGGGTGGAGAGGGGTGATAGCGGTATAAAGGGGAGGGTAGTGTCTTGTGTTCTGTGTCTTGTGTCTACTGTTTGTGGGGTGTGTCTGTTTAGTGTTCAGCCATGAGCGAATGGCGGTGCGGGCTCGATGGACCTGGTGGTCTGCTCTCGCACCTACTTTCTATGTTTCTATGTTTCTATAATGCAATCCAGATATCTACATTAACCTCCATTAGCGAAGAGTAAGACCTTGCTGTAACTTTTACTAAACATCTTCATTATCCCTGATAGCACACACTTTAGTGCCACCTACACATTTATTAAACGTTTGTACAATTACATCCAAATTGTTGGTTGCAACCACAATCAGAATTCTGCCCCGCACTGATCCTCGAGACAACCGCTAGATATTGGCCTCCAGTCCAAGATACAACTTCCCACCGCCACCTTCTGCTTCCTTCCATTAAGCCAGTTCTACATCCCATTGGCTAGCTCTCCATGAATCCCATGCGATCTAACTTTCCAGAGCAGCTAACTATGGGGAACTTTATCACACACCTTGCTACACTGCATTTGGACAAAAGGTGTAACACAGCAACTGCAGTTCCCACCTACACTCTCCATATAGACATGCCTACAGCAGGACGGCAGCTTCCAGTCAAGTGCAGTTATGTCTTGCCTCACGTTAACACATGCCGAAAATAGAATAAATGCAAAGTAAAGTGAAGGGACTTGAGTTGCCAATCGACCAGCATTCTCCTGTAACAATGGGTAAGTGGAGCAGTGGCCATGCCCTGCGCTGGCAGCTTGTGCTGAGCCAGGAGACAAGCTGATAACATGACAAAAAGCCAAGGTGATTGTGTGACAAGTTACAATGAGACAAGGTGACAGGGAGACAGGGTGACAGGGTGACAGGGAGACAGGGAGACAGGGTGACAGGGTGACAGGGTGACAGGGTGACAGGGTGGCAGGGTGACAGGGTGACAGGGTGACAGGGAGACAGGGTGACAGGGTGACAGGGTGACAGGGTGACAGGGGGACAGGGTGACAAGGGACAGGGTGACAGGGTGACAAGGTGACTGGGAGACTGGGAGACAGGGTGACAAGGGACAGGGTGACAGGGTGACAGGGTGACAGGGAGACTGGGAGACAGGGTGACAGGGAGACTGGGAGACAGGGTGACAAGGGACAGGGTGACAGGGTGACAAGGTGACTGGGAGACTGGGAGACAGGGTGACAAGGGACAGGGTGACAAGGTGACAAGGTGACTGGGAGACAGGGTGACAAGGTGACTGGGAGACAGGGTGACAGGGAGACAGGGTGACAGGGAGCCAGGGGACAAGGGGAAAAAGTGACAGGGTGACAGGGTGACAAGGTGACAGGGAGACAGGGAGACAGGGTGACAAGGGACAGGGTGACAGGGTGACAGGGTGACAGGGTGACAGGGAGACTGGGAGACAGGGTGACAAGGGACAGGGTGACAGGGTGACAAGGTGTCTGGGAGACTGGGAGACAGGGTGACAAGGGACAGGGTGACAGGGTGACAGGGAGACAGGGTGACAAGGGACAGGGTGACAGGGTGACAAGGTGACTGGGAGACTGGGAGACAGGGTGACAAGGGACAGGGTGACAGGGTGACAGGGTGACAAGGTGACTGGGAGACAGGGTGACAGGGAGACTGGGAGACAGGGTGACAGGGTGACAGGGTGACAGGGTGACAGGGGTGACAGGGTGACAGGGTGACAGGGCGACAGGGTGACAGGGAGACAGGGTGACAGGGAGACTGGGAGACAGGGTGACAGGGTGATGGGGAGACAGGGTGACTGGGAGACAGGGTGACAAGGGACAGGGTGACGGGGTGACAGGGTGACTGGGAGACAGGGTGACAGGGAGACAGGGAGACTGGGAGACTGGGAGACAGGGAGACTGGGAGACAGGGAGACTGGGTGACAGGGTGACAGGGTGACAGGGTGACAGGGAGACAGGGTGACAGGGAGACAGGGTGACAGGGAGACAGGGAGACAGGGTGACAGGGTGACAGGGAGACAGGGTGATGGGGAGACAGGGTGACAGGGTGACAGGGAGACAGGGAGACAGGGAGACAGGGTGACAGGGTGACAGGGAGACAGGGTGATGGGGAGACAGGGTGACAGGGTGACAGGGTGATGGGGAGACAGGGTGACAGGGAGACAGGGTGCGGCGTGTCCGGACCTACCTGGAACTGCTTCCTCCCATTTCTGATCTCTGTGTCTCGCTGCCGGCCTGTGTGATGATCCAGTGATCCCGCTGAGCTCCTCTTTGTCCGTGGATGTGTGAGTCTGCTCCTTCAACAGGAAAGTAGTGAGAGAGTGAGTGATGGTTTGTTCTATACCAGAAATCCCTGAGGCTGTTGGGAAAATCACCCTTAATCGGAATGAGGTTAATGCAATCCACTAGAAAATACACATAGGTGGGTGTCTTAGCGTGGCACAGTAGCGCAGTGGTAGAGTTGTTGCCGTAAGGGCCTGTCCCACTTGCATGCGTCTGCATGCGTTTGGCGTGACCAGATAGAATGGAGTGGAACCGATGGAAGTGGGACCGACCACGCGCGGCCCGTATGCCTCAAGCGACCATGTTTGGTCGCGCCAGACGCATGCTATCACATGCAAGTGGGGTTGCGCCAGAGACAAGGGTTCGATCCTGAATTTGGTGCTGACCATACGGAGTTTGTACGTTCTTCCTGTGACAGCGTGGGTTTTCTCCGGGTGATCCAGTTTCCTCCCACACTCCAAAGACGTGCAGGTGTGCAGGTTAATTGGCTTCGGTAAAATTGTATATTGTCCCTTGTGTGTAGGATAGTGCTAGTGTACGGGGTGGTCGCTAGTCAGCACGGACTCAGTGGGCCGAACGTCCTGTTTCCGCGCTGTATCTCTAAAGTGTAAAATCTCACCTTGCCTTTTCAGCCCGTTATGTTGGATCGTGTCGGGAGAGTTGTGCTTCCTCCGTAGTATTCCAGGGAAGAAGGGCTCGTGGTGCCGGAAAGTACAAGGTGACCTGGCAGTGAGCAGAAATGGGAGAGAGTGAAGGTGTCTGTAGGCCACCGCTCACCAGTAGTCTGTGGATCAGTCAGCACTTTGATGTCAATGGAAGGGAGGTTGACTATCGACGTCCTTGAAAGTTCCCCATAGTTTTATGTTTTAACTATTATTTAAAATACCATCCCTACAGTTACAATGTCAATGTAGACGCAGAGTGTTGGAGTAACCCAGTGATTCAAATCCCCGCTCTCCCCAATGCCTTCCCGCCGTTGTGGTCCCCACTGACCTTGCAGTGGTGTCGGGGGCCAGCGGTCTGTACATGGCCGTCCGAAGGGGGGGGGGGCGGGGTGCATTGGGTGCGACCGCACCCCCCTTTTTTCCCTCCTAACTTAAGAAAAAAGTTGGGGGGGAAAAAATCGGGAAAACAAATCAACGTTACCACTTTGGAAACGGCCAGTTCTCTGTTCTCCCGTCATCGAGCGGGAGTGGCTGAATCTGAACCCAACGGCTGTAACCCCAACACCAGACCCTCCCCTCGCCGCCGGGGCCCAAGTCACCACCGCTGGGCACACGCCACCCCCGCTGGGCCCAAGTCACCCCCCGCTGGGCCCACGCCACCCCCGCTGGGCCCACGTCACCCCAGCTGGGCCCACGTCACCCCAGCTGGGCCCACGACACCCCCACTGGGCCCACGTCACCCCAGCTGGGCCCACTCCACCTCTGCTGGGCCCACGTCACCCCAGCTGGGCCCACGTCACCCCCGCTGGGCCCACGTCACCCCAGCTGGGCCCACGACACCCCCACTGGGCCCACTCCACCTCTGCTGGACCCACAACACCCCCACTGGGCCCACCCCACCTCTGCTGGGCCCACGTCACCCCCGCTGGGCCCACGTCACCCCTCGCTGGGCCCACGCCACCCCCACTGGGCCCATTCCCCCTCTGCTGGGCCCACGTCACCCCCGCTGGGCCCACGTCACCCCCGCTGGGCCCATGTCACCCCAGCTGGGCCCACGCCACCCCCGCTGGGCCCACACGCCACCCCTGTTGACTCCCGCTGGGCACATGCCACCCCCACGTTACCCACTCCACCCCCGCTGGGCCAACGCCACCCCCGCTGGGCCCACGACACCCCCGCTGGGCCCACACTATCTTCATCCCCCTCCCGCCCGCTGGGCCCCCGCTGGACCCACGCCACCTTCATCTTCGCCCCCCCCCCCAAAGAAAGAGGGGGGATGTGAGAGGGAGAGAGAGAGGGGGGGAGGGGAGAGGGAAAGGGGGATTATCTTGGGTGAGATTGCAAAATTAAGGTAGGTTTGAGAGCTATTATATTTTCTCCTCCACATGAATAATATTAAACAATATCAAATAATATCAAACAATTGAAACTGCTTTCTTTTCCTTGATAACAATACTGAAAAATATGAATTCCATAGTTTGTGACATTAATACACATTTTAATGGGATCATTATATACAAATAATAATAATAATACTAAATTGTATTTATGGGCGCCTTTCAAGACTCTCAAGGACACCTTACAGAATTTAGTAAACAGAATACAAAACATGTAAGCGGAATGAAACAAAACAAAAAATAACGACAAAAAAAATAGTAAAGACATCAACAATACACAATTCAAAGACACAATTCAAAGATTATATACAGATGTAACAATGCATACAGATGTAACATTTCCATTTTGAGATGGGGGAGGGGCTGGGGGCAAATATACGTCAAGCCGATAGCCTAATCGTTAAAGAGTTAGAAACATAGAAACATAGAAAGTAGGTGCGCGAGCAGACCACCAGGTCCATCGAGCCCGCACCGCCATTCGCTCATGGCTGAACACTAAACAGACACACTTACCCACAAACAGTAGACACAAGACACAGAACACAAGACATTACCCTCCCCTTTATACCGCTATCACCCCTCTCCACCCCAAGAACCTCGTGATCTCCTGGGGGAGGCAAAAAAACGGATAAAAACCCAGGTCCAATTCGGGAAAAAAATCCGGGAAATTCCTCTCCGACCCCAATCTAGGCGATCGACACTTGTCCAGGAGATCACTCGGGTCTTACTATACTAACCATACCTAGGTCCATATCCCTGCCCTCTCCCCGTAGCCCCTTATCCCCTTGGCAGCTAAAAAACCATCTATTTTAGTCTTAAATATATTTAAAGTTTCTGCTTCCACTGCTCCCTGGGGCAGTTAATTCCATAAATTAACCACCCTCTGGGTGAAGAAGTTCTTCCTCATCTCAGTTTTAAAAGAGCCCCCCCTTATTCTGCAACTATGTCCCCTAGTTCTAGTTTCCCCGATCATTGGGAACATCCTCGGGGCATCCACCCGATCAAGGCCCCTCACGATCTTATATGTTTCAATGAGATCGCCTCTCATTCTTCTAAACTCCAAAGAGTAGAGTTCCAGCCTACTTAACCTTTCCTCATATGTCAATCCCCTCATTGCAGGAATTAATCTTGTAAACCTTCGCTGCACTGCCTCCAGGGCTAGTACATCCTTTCTTAAGTATGGACCCCAGAACTGTACACAGTATTCCAAATGTGGTCTCACTAATACTGTGTACAGCTGCAGCAAGACCTCCGTGTTTTTATACTCAATCCCCCTAGCAATAAAGGCCAAAACTCCATTGGCCTTCCTGATTGCTTGCTGCACCTGCATACTAACTTTCAGTGATTCATGTACTAATACCCCTAGATCCCTTTGCGTTGCATTACAACGCAGCTCCTCCTCATTTAGAAAATAACTTGCCCTATCATTTTTTTTCCCAAAGTGAATGACTTCACATTTATTAGTATTAAATTTCATCTGCCAAGTTGTTGCCCACTCACCTAGCTTATCTATATCCTTTTGCAGACTCTTCCTATCCTCCTCATCCCCTACTTTTCCTCCCATTTTTGTATCATCCGCAAATTTTGATAAAGTTAAAAGATAAAGTGCTGAGAAGAGAAATCAGAGCTGCCAAGGAAAGGTACTCTGAGAAGTTGAGGAGCAAGTTCTCAGCTAATGACTCTTCTTCAGTTTGGAAGGGCATGCAATAAATCACCAGCTATGAGAGGAAAGCCCCCCCCCCCTCCTCCCTTTAGACAATCATCAGCTGACGAACGCCCCCCCCCCTCTCTGGACAATCATCAGACAATTCCCCAACAAACACAGCCAGACCCCAGTCTGCAAAGAATGGACCCTGCACCCTCTCCTTCCCATTCACCACTTCAGACCTACTTAAGGCAAGACTCCATTATGAGAGTACAAGACTCCACCCCAACCAACACTTCACACCCACTCACAGCCTGATCTCAGTCTGCATTTTTCTTCTTCACTTTTTAGTCATAGAATGATGCAGTGTGGAAACAGGCCCATCAGCCCAACTTGCCCACACAGACCAACATGTCCCATCTAAACTAGTCCCACTCACACGCGTGTAGCCGATATCCATCTAAATCTGTCCTATCCATGAACGTGTCCAAATGTCTCTTAAACATTAGGATAGTCTCAGCCTTAAATACCTCCCCTGGCAGCTCGTTACATACACCCAGCAGTGTGTGAAAAAGCTACCTCAGATTCCTGTTAATTTCTGAAAAATTGGGCATATATTTGGTGCAAAAATGCTCCAAAACAAGACTCAGAATGCATCAGCGAGCATCTAAAACCCCTGAGCTTCCTGGCATCGAGGGTCTTCACGCTCCGCGCTCGTGATGTGCTTTCACATTAAGTTTTTTGTAATCCTGTCATGCCACCCCCATTTTTGAAAAGCTTCGTCCGATGAAGTAGGGTCCCGGAGACAAGTGTCAGAGAGGGGCAGACAATCCACTCAGTCTCCTCGCCGCCCACAGGAGGCCGCGGGGCTGGAGCTTGTGCCGCTCTGGTTGTAGCGGATGTTAAAGAGTCCAGTGACAACAGCGGCCGCCTTCTCTCATTGAGTGCCCGGAACAACCAGACGGACTAGTAACGTGACAACAAACACCAGCGGACACTTTCCAATGCCCTCTCTTGGTTTCTGATCCATTTACAAAGAGTTCACTGCGTTGATTGCACCATCCTCCCCTGCCCGCTTCTGTAAAGACACTCCCCTTTGGAAAACATCCAAATGCCAAACGTTGTTTTCCTGTAAGTTTCGATTTCCCCTCAACTCGAAACCGACCGATCCCGGATTAGATAAACTCGCGCGCTGGCGAAAAACGGGCAGAATTGACACAGATTGAAGTGCAGCCCCATTGCCGGAGTTTATTTCACACAAGTGGGACACATGAGGGCAAGGGGGTGGGGGTGAAATTGCGATTTGGGGAAACTGTATTATATTATGTGTCGCCTCCGAGAATGTCGGATGAAGTTTTTTTGCACGGTGCAGAGTAAATACGGCTTTGTTCCGTCTAGAATTAGCAGACCCGACCCGAAACATCGCCCATTCCTTCTCTCCAGACATGCTGCCTGTCCCGCTGCGTTACTCCAGCTTTTTGTGTCTATCTTCCGTCCAAGATTACACCGCGCAGTCGAGCTGATAACTCGGCTCAGTTTGTGATTTCATTCGCTGTTCCTACCTGCACTGGTTCTTGGAAGGGGGACACTCCGTCAGTGCGTGTCCCGTCCTCTCTCTCTCTCTCTCACTCCCACTCTCACCCAAAGATCTTACAGCTTTGCTATAAGATCTTTGCTCTCACCCACTCACAAACTCTCGGTACCTGTCATGTGATTGGACAGATTTACGTAAATTATCCAATAACTAAACAAACCGTGTGTGTTGGCTCTGTTGTTGCCGGGTGAATTTATGACGAATACAGTCTACATCAACCCACATCTGATAGTTTTCCTGTTACACTGAGGAATAATTATCGCGACCATTTAAACGTGTTGTGCTTCTCGCTGTGTCGGGCGGGCGATTCAGGATCTCCAGGGGTAAATGCTGTGAAGCGGTCACCGTCGTGTTTGTTATTGTCCCAGTGAAACACGTTTTTGGTTCTATACAGACAGCAAGAAGACTATGCATGATTACAATCTTGGAAACATAGACAAGTAGGTGCAGGAGTAGGCCATTCGGCCCTTCGAGCCAATATCTCCATTCAATTTGATCATGGCTGATCCCCGCTCCTGCTTTTGTTTCCATATCCCTCGATTCCTTTAGGCCCAAGAGCTAAAACTAACTCTCTCTTGAAAACATCCAGTGAATTGGTCTCCACTGCCTTCTGTGGCAGAGAATTCCACAGATACACAACTCTCGGTGAAAAAACAATTATCATCTCAGTCCTAAATGGCCCACCCCATATACTTAAACTGTGGTCTGGACTCACCCAACATCGGGAACATGTTTCCTGCATTTATTGTCCAATCCTTTAAGAATTTTATATGTTTCTATACGATTCCCTTTCATCCTTCTAAATTTCTAGTGAATACAGTCGAACAGTGACAATAAATGGCATATCTATCTATATTTATCTAAACTCAAATCCTCTCGCAATGAAGGCCAACATGCGATTAGCTTCTTCACTGCCTGCTGTACCTGCATGCTTACCTTCAGTGACTGATGTACAAGCACATTCAGGACTCGTTGCAGAAACACTCACATTTTTCCTGCATGTAGCCTGTCCAATCCCTTAAGAATGTTATATGTTTCTATAAGATCCCTTCTCATCCTTCTAAATTCCAGTCGACCCATTATTTCATCATATCTCAGTCCTGCCATTCCAGAAACTAACCTGGTGAACCTAAGTTGTGCTCCCTCAATAACAAGAATGTCCTTCCTCAAGTTAGGAGACCCAATTGCGCACAATATTCTAGGTGTGGTCTCACCAGTGCCCGCACCACTGCAGTAGGACCTCCTTGCTCCTACACTGAAATCCTCTGGCTATGAAGTTGAACATGCCATTTGCTTTCTTCACTGATTGCTGTACCTACATGCTTACTTTCGGTGATTAATGAACAAGGTCTCGTTGCACCTTCCCCTTTTCTTAATCTGACACAATAAGATAATAATCTGCCTTCTTGTTCTTGCCACCAATGTGGATAACCTCACATTTATCCACATTATACTGCATCGTCCATGCATCTACCCACTGAACCAACCTAGCCAAGTCACCTTGCAGCCTCATAGCATCATCATAAGGTGTTTACAAACCTGTTGTGATGCTGCTGCAAATTAAGAATGTCGTTAATCCGTTTCAGGACATATGACAATAAAACACTCTGACGCTGAAGCATTCGGTAGATGTTTCCGTCTTTAATGATGAAAGATATTTAAAAAAAAACAGTATATTTGACCCATTCCATCATTGCCTGATGTAATCTTCCAGGTTCTTTAACACAGTAATTGTTGTCTTGCACATGAAGTTTTACTACAGAACCATTTACATCGGGTAAAACACGTCTTAAGGCACAGTTATGCATTAACAATAGAAACATTCAGAACATTGTAAATTAATTACAGCGTAAATGAACAGTCCTAATCCTTACCCTGATACAATTTCTCAGATCACTGACATCCATCTGTTTACTGAGTCAGTGATGAAGCAGCATAGTTCAGTGTGATGGTGTAACAAGCTCCCACACCTTCCTCCCACTGTACCTGGCCTTTGCAATGTGTTTCATCCAAATTATTGTCCACTGCCTTCCTCGGAAGTTCATATCTAGTTTAGTTTAGTTTAGTGTCACATAGAGGTACAGTGGAATGTTTTTGTTGCGTGCTAACCAGTCAGCGGAAAGACAATCTATGATTACAATCGAGCCATTCACGGTGTACAGATACATGATGAGGGATAAGGGTCCATTTCCTGTAGATGGATAGACACCGCCATCCAACACAAAGGAATCTTCCACTTCATTCCCACAAAGGCCTTACTCGGCAAACAACCGGTTTTCAGTTTGGGTTGTAGTCTGTGATTTTTTGGGGGGAATTTGTCAAATCCAAGATAAATTTGTTGACTGGAATGTTCAGAGCACTTTCTCTCTCCTTAGAAACTGATTGATCTGCTATTTCTAACTCCAGGCTTTTCATTTCAGTTATTTTTCACAACCACTGTGTGTAGTTATTTTTTTAATCCACACAGTAAGATGAAGAATCAGTAAAATCAATAACTCAGCCCCAATATACAATGTCATTCTTATGTTTTCTCCCAAAACGTTTCTGGGAAGGACTACAACATTAATTCCTTGTCAACAAAAATGTCTTTTTGGTGCCTTCATAGTACCTGACTGGCATAAAATAACATGGTCCAAACTGAGGCTGTATCTAGCCAAATTGAGGAATGCCCGGGCATGGTATAAACAGGCTGGATACAGACGGTTTATAAGAAAGCAAGTGTTTTCAACGAATTGTCAAGGGTGACCTTTGATTGTTAATGGTATGCGAATGGTATGTTAGCTTTCATAGCAAAAGGATTTGAGTATAGGAGCAGGGAGGTTCTACTGCAGTTGTACAGGGTCTTGGTGAGACCACACCTGGAGTAATGCGTACAGTTTTGGTCTCCAAATCTGAGGAAGGACATTATTGCCATAGAGGGAGTGCAGAGAAGGTTCACCAGACTGATTCCTGGGATGTCAGGACTGTCTTATGAAGAAAGACTGGATAGACTTGGTTTATACTCTCTAGAATTTAGGAGATTGAGAGGGGATCTTATAGAAACTTACAAAATTCTTAAGGGGTTGGACAGGCTAGATGCAGGAAGATTGCTCCCGATGTTGGGGAAGTCCAGGACGAGGGGTCACAGCTTAAGGATAAGGGGGAAATCCTTTAAAACCGAGATGAGAAGAACTTTTTTCACACAGAGAGTGGTGAATCTCTGGAACTCTCTGCCGCAGAAGGTAGTAGTCGAGGCTATATTTAAGAGGGAGTTAAATGTGGCCCTTGTGGCTAAGGGGATCAGAGGGTATGGAGAGAAGGCAGGTACGGGTGATCAGCCATGATCATATTGAATGGCGGTGCAGGCTCGAAGGGCCGAATGGCCTACTCCTCCACCTATTTTCTATGTTTCTATGTTTCTATGTGGGGAGTTTTGTTAGGGAAAGTTTTGGCGATATTTCAAATGACTCATCACCTGTACAAATGGGACAACTTTCCCCATTAGTCACGACAATAAGTAGCACTCAAAGTCAGAATGAAAATGAATAGCATGAGTTGAATTTAAAGCTACGCTAATGCCATTATTTCTAATCTCAACTTCTGAAAAGTGTTGCTCTCCATTTTTTGTCTCAGCTGTTCACATCTGTAATTACAGAGAAAAAGCAATGGATACAGGTACATTGTGACAGCAGAACAAACCGAAAGATAGTCCCGCTCTAAAGTAAATATTAGTGTCTTGCACTTTTTAACAGAATCAAACAACAAAAGGGCTCATGTTCTTACTACTTACAAAATTCTCAAGAGGTTGGACAGGCTGGATGCAGGAGATTGTTCCCGAATTTGGGGAAGTCCAGAACAAGGGGTCACAGTTTAAGGATAAGGGGGAAATCTTTTAGGATCGAGAAAAGAAAAACATTTTTCACACACAGAGTGGTGAATCTCTGGAATTCTCTGCCACAGAAGGTAGTTGAAGCCAGTTCATTGGCTATATTTAAGAGGGAATTAGATGTGGCCCTTGTGGCTAAAGGGATCAGGGGGTATGGAGAGAAGGCTCATAATACTGAGTTGGATGATCAGCCATGATCATATTGAATGGCGGTGCGGGCTCGAAGGGCCGAATGGCCTACTCCTGCACCTATTTTCTATGTTCCTATGTTTCTATGTTCCCCAACATGGAACTGAGTCAATTATGTTAATTTGTTCATAACCATTAAAGAATGTTTGAATACAAGCATTACTATAAATTAGGAGGACCTATGGGATCCCATAGGAGGGTGACAGAAATCAACGATTGATGTGAGAATTTCTTGGTTGAACTATCCAAGGAATGGTTTAGAGTTGGATTGAACCATTGTACACGTCTCTATCAGGGTCACTACAGTAGAAGCAGCAGTTTAAGGGTCTTCTGGTGAAAATAATGTCACTACCTTGGTACATGTGACAATAAAAGTATCACTGAAACATTGAAGAAGACCCAGCTGTTAATAACAATTGATGAATGGAATCACTGGAGCATGGCCTGTGTACTTTACAAACACACAATCATAAATAACCCTTTCCCTGTTGCAGTCACAAATGACCCAACCATATGTTTTGTCTATTGTTCGTGTACACATGTAGAGTGTGAAGCTTTTTTGGTGCATGCTGTCCAGTCAGCACAAAGATGATGCATAATTACAATCAAGTGGTCCACAGTGTACAGATACACGATAAAGAGAATAACAGCAAGGGCAAGTTAAAGTCCAGTAACGCCCAATGCTGGATATCAGCCGGGAAGACTCTGTACCTGAATCTGGAGGTGTGCATTTTTACACTTCTGTACCTCTTGCTTGATGGGAGAGGGGAGAAGAGGGAGTATCCGGGATGAGTCTTCCTTGATTATTTTGCTGGCCTTGCTAAGGCAGCGTGAAGTGAAGCTGGAGTTAATGCAGGGGAGGTTGGCTTGAGTGATGGTTTGGGCTGTGTCCACAAGTCTCTGTAATTTCTTGCCGTCTCGGATGGAGCTGTCCCCAAATCATGCTGCGATGCATCTCAATAAAATACTATCTACGATGCATGTCTACAAATTGATGAGATTTGTTGGGGACATGTCGACCTTCCCGAGCCTTCTACACGCACGCAAACACTTCGCACCAAATAGAAAAACTTGTCATTCCATTCCTCTCGTTGAGACTCGGGTTCACGACTTTACATATGTTGAATGGTCTTTAACGTATTTGCAGTTGTAACGTGGGGAATATACCCACCTGATTGCACGCGGTGATGTCACACACGTAGCAACACGACTGTAACACGCTGATGCTGGCGATCAGCAGATGCGCTTTGATCAGGTCTCTGGGGATAACCTGTTTGCTCTTCTGAAACAATAGACTCACAAATACATTGGGTCCAATTGTGAGGTGCAGACATGACTTCAGACATCATTTCATTTTAGCGTCTCATTGGACAGAGGATGCACCCTCAAGTACTGTGCCTGTACTTCAAATAATGCAATTCCTAAATCCTCCTGGAATGTGGCTGTGAAATATGTAAAGGGAAGGCAACAGCAAACGGAAAATCATCGAGGAGAATTCCGACAGGATTTGGCGTTGGATGTGTTCCGACTATTGACTACAACATGACATGAGCTCTCTGGGTCGATGCAAAGGCAAAGTAGTTAACTAATTTCAAACGCTGCCCTCACCACCCTCTCCGCATTCTCCGTCAGATCCTTCAGTGCATCTCGCAGTATTTTCAATGTCATGAGAAACGGTGAACTTGCTCCAAAAATGGAACCGATGACAGCGACAAAGTCGAGAGCCACTTCCAGACCTGACACGGTAACAACAGCAGTTCCCCAACCTATCCTCACAATGATATCTGGAGTTATTTCTCCCAGCAGATGAGGTTTTACTGCAGCCTTTAGCTCTTCCACAGGTTTACCTATTCTGTTGGCCAGTCGGTGAAGAGAAACATCATCAAGACCCAGACATTGCTGGAAATGAAGCCCTTTTCTTTACATTCGGTAAATCACCTTCAAGTGCTTCCTTTAACCGATTGAAATCATACTGATCTGGCTCAAAACTGGAAATCAGGAATACGGTGGGATTTGGGATCCCGGCTTTTCCCAACCCACTGACGCAGTCACTCCGGATCTTTTCCATTTCTGCAACTTCATCAAATTCTTTCCGTTCTCTCTGCATACAATAAAGGTCAGCGTCAATCTTAGAGCGGACAAAATAGCACCTCTTCCCCAGCCGCTTAATCTCCTTGGCAAGATTTGCATCATTCTCTCTGAATCGACAAGCTGCCACTATGATGAAGAAATCGTATTTTTGAAATTCCATTTTCCTCAGGTAGGAACCCGCGGTGAATTGTGGAGATCCGGTCCCCGGCAGGTCCCAGTAGCGGACATTGGGCAGAGTGGGATGTGAGTATCCAGTTGGCTCCATTGTAGTTTCCGTGGTCCCAACCGCAGCCGCTCCCTCATCTTCGCTACAAAGCCCTCTCATGGCGTTGATCAAGGTGGATTTTCCTGCACCCGTGTCTCCCGTCACGGCGATGTTCAGCTCGGTATTTTTCAACCCAATCACCTTCTTCTCCAGCAGAGGTTGAACCTTTTCCACACCCCCAGTTTCAAACTGGGACTTCAGTTTGTTGAGATCTTCCAGTGGGAAGGATATGGGGGTCACAGACTGAGCCGCCTGTTGGCTGAAACGAAACATGTTTGGTGATAGTTTCCAGTTGCAACAGCACCTATTTAGCATCACGGTAATAGAGTCTTACAGTACACAGTTCCATCAACCCAACTCTCCTTGTCAACATAGATGACCCATCTAAGCCATTCCCATTTGCCCGTATTTAGCCCATGTTCATGTAAAGATTTAATATCCATGTATCTGTACCAGTCATTGGTTAATGCTGTTATGATACCATCCTCAACTACCTCCACTGACACTTTGTCCCATATACCCACGACAATGGGAGTGAAAAGGCTGCTCCTCACATTCCTGATAAATCACGCTCCTCGCACCTTAAACCATTGGTTCTTGATTCCTTCATCCTGGATTCTCTGCAGTTGCCCTATCTTTTAGTCTCATGACTTTGTACACGTCTATAAGATCACCCCTCATCCTTCTGTGCTCCAAAGGACATGAATTATCCTGCCCAACCATTCCCAGTAGCTCAGGCCCTCAGGTCCTGGCCACATCCTCCTGCACTATTTCCAGCTTAACTACATGGAACCAATATCAGGATGACCAAAACTGAAGACTCCAATGCAGCCTCACTAACATCTTGTACAACTGTAACTTCACATCCCGGGTGTTACACACAATTCCCTGATTGTGCAAAGTACAAAAGCCTTCTTGACCACCTCATCTGTGAAAAATATACATCTTCTAGATGAGCTGGGCCACATCCTCAGTGATGAGACCTGGGATCATCGGGTGATTCTGGTCTCACAACATCAGACCCCCTCGCCCATGCAACCCAGCCAGGGTTGATCAGGCCCCGACCACGGATCAGCCATCTTAGTAACCACTGCAGTGGTTGGGAGACTCTAGTGCGTGGAGGGACTGGGCTCTGTGGGGGTGAGTCCTGGCCGGGCTCCTCCTGCGTCTCACCAGGTTCAGGGCCTGTGTGCGCGCTGCACCTCATTCTCCTTCTCCGAGCATTTCATTCTCGCCTGATGGATTTTGAGGCCACGGTGGTTCATTAGGCCTTTCCGTAGCTTTATTGTGTAACTTTCTCATGAAAGACACAGATTGCGTTGCTAACCCAGCCTGTCCCGGGTGCCATGTCTCCGTGCGGTGAACTGTCTCTCCAATAGTCACCAAACTATTCTTGGTTGTCACCCAGTCTATTCCAAGGTGCAACTGGCTGCCAGACGTCAGTGTTCTTCATGCACTTGTTTGACTTCTCATAATGCAATCCCGATATCTACATTAACCTCCATTAGCCAATCAAGATCTTGCTGTAACTTTTACTAAACATCTTCATTATCCCTGATAGCACACACTTTAGTGCCACCTACACTTTTATTAAACGTTTGTACAATTACATCCAAATTGTTGGTTGCAACCACAATCAGAATTCTGCCCCGCACTGATCCTCGAGACAACCGCTAGATATTGGCCTCCAGTCCAAGATACAACTTCCCACTGCCACCCTCTGCTTCCTTCCATTAAGCCAGTTCTACATCCCATTGGCTAGCTCTCCATGAATCCCATGCGATCTAACTTTCCAGAGCAGCCAACTATGGGGAACTTTATCACACACCTTGCTACACTGCATTTGGACAAAAGGTGTAACACAGCAACTGCAGTTCCCACCTACACTCTCCATATAGACATGCCTACAGCAGGACGGCAGCTTCCAGTCAAGTGCAGTTATGTCTTGCCTCACGTTAACACATGCTGAAAATAGAATAAATGCAAAGTAAAGTGAAGGGACTTGAGTTGCCAATCGACCAGCATTCTCCTGTAACAATGGGTAAGTGGAGCAGTGGCCATGCCCTGCGCTGGCAGCTTGTGCTGAGCCAGGAGACAATCTGATAACATGACAAAAAGCCAAGGTGATTGTGTGACAAGTTACAATGAGACAGGGAGACAGGGAGACAGGGTGACAGGGTGACAGGGTGACAGGGTGACAGGGAGACAGGGAGACAGGGTGACAGGGTGACAGGGTGACAGGGTGACAGGGAGACAGGGTGACAGGGTGACAGGGAGACAGGGTGACAGGGTGACAGGGTGACAGGGTGACAGGGTGACAGGGTGAAAAGGGACAGGGTGACAGGGTGACAAGGTGACTGGGAGACTGGGAGACAGGGTGACAGGGGGACAGGGTGACAGGGTGACAGGGTGACAGGGTGACAGGGAGACTGGGAGACAGGGTGACAGGGAGACTGGGAGACAGGGTGACAAGGGACAGGGTGACAGGGTGACAAGGTGACTGGGAGACTGGGAGACAGGGTGACAAGGGACAGGGTGACAAGGTGACAAGGTGACTGGGAGACAGGGTGACAAGGTGACTGGGAGACAGGGTGACAGGGAGACAGGGTGACAGGGAGACTGGGAGACAGGGTGACAGGGTGACAAGGTGACTGGGAGACTGGGAGACAGGGTGACAAGGGACAGGGTGACAGGGTGACAGGGTGACAGGGTGACAGGGTGACAGGGAGACTGGGAGACAGGGTGACAGGGGACAGGGTGACAGGGTGACAAGGTGACTGGGAGACTGGGTGACAGGGTGACAAGGGACAGGGTGACAGGGTGACAGGGAGACAGGGTGACAGGGTGACAGGGTGGCAGGGAGACAGGGTGACAGGGTGACTGGGAGACAGGGTGACAAGGGACAGGGTGACAGGGTGACAGGGTGACAAGGTGACTGGGAGACAGGGTGACAGGGTGACAGGGTGACAGGGTGACAGGGTGACAGGGTGACAGGGTGACAGGGTGACAGGGAGACAGGGTGACAGGGTGACAGGGGGACAGGGAGACAGGGTGACAGGGTGCGGCATGTCTGGACCTACCTGGAACTGCTTCCTCCCATTTCTGATTTCTGTATCTCACTGCCGGCCTGTGTGATGATCCAGTGATCCCGGCGCTGTGCTGAGGTGTGGCCGGTGATCAGAGCTCCTCTTTGTCCGTGGATGTGTGAGTCTGCTCCTTCACGAGGAAAGTAGTGAGAGAGTGAGTGATGGTTTGTTCTATACCAGAAATCCCTGAGCCTGTTGGGAAAATCACCCTTAATCGGGGTCAACTAGAAATCAACTAGAAAATATACAGAGGTGGGAATCTTAGCGTGGCACAGTAGCGCAGTTGTAGAGTTGTTGCTTATGCCCCTGTCCCACTTAGCAAACCTGAACGGAAACCTCTGGAGACTTTGCGCCTCACCCAAGGTATCCGAGTGGTTCCCGGAGGTTGCAGGTAGTTGCCGGAGGTTGCAGGTAGTTGCCGGAGGTTGCAGGTAGTGGAAGCAGGTAGAGAGTCTGACAAAAACCTCACGGAACTGCACGGATACCTTGGGTGGGGCGCAAAGTCTCCAGAGATATCCGTTCAGGTTTCCTAAGTGGGACAGGGGCATTACAGTTCTCCCTGTGACTGCGTGGGTTCTCTCCGGGTTCTCCAGTTTCCTCCCACACTCCAAATACGTGCAGGTGTGCAGGTTAATTGGCTTCGGTAAAATTGTATATTGTCCCTTGTGTGTAGGATAGTGCTAGTGTACGGGGTGGTCGCCAGTCAGCACGGGCTCAGTGGGCCGAACGTCCTGTTTCCGCGCTGTATCTCTAAAGTGTAAAGTTTCACCTTGCCTTTTCAGCCCAAGTTATGTTGGATCGTGTCGGGAGAGTTGTGCTTCCTCCGTAGTATTCCAGGGAAGAAGGGCTCGTGGTGCCGGAAACTACAAGGTGACCTGGCAGTGAGCAGAAATGGGAGAGAGTGAAGGTGTCTGTAGGCCACCGCTCACCAGTAGTCTGTGGATCAGTCAGCACTTTGATGTCAATGGAAGGGAGGTTGACTATCGACGTCCTTGAAAGTTCCCCATAGTTTTATGTTTTAACTATTATTTAAAATACCATCCCTACAGTTACAATGTCAATGTAGACACAGAGTGTTGGAGTAACCCAGTGATTCAAATCCCCGCTCTCCCCAATGCCTTCCCGCCGTTGTGGTCCCCACTGACCTTGCAGTGGTGTCGGGGGCCAGCGGGCACTGCGTGCGACCACCTGTCTGTAGGGTCCCGGAGACAAGTGTCAGAGAGGGGCAGACAATCCACTCAGTCTCCTCGCCGCCCACAGGAGGCCGCGGGGCTGGAGTTTGTGCCGGTCTGGTTGTAGCGGATGTTAAAGAGTCCAGTGACAACAGCGGCCGCCTTCTCTCATTGAGTGCCCGGAACAACAAGACGGACTAGTAACGTGACAACAAACACCAGCGGACACTTTCCAATGCCCTCTCTTGGTTTCTGATCCATTTACAAATAGTTCACTGCGTTGATTGCACCATCCTCCCTGCCCGCTTCTCCAAAGACACTCCCCTTTGGAAAACATCCAAATGCCAAACGTTGTTTTCCTGTAAGTTTCGATATCACCTCAACTCGAAACCCGACCGATCCTAGAAACATAGAAACATAGAAAATAGGTGCAAGAGGAGGTCATTCGGCCCTTCGAGCCAGCACCGCCATTCATTGTGATCATGGCTGATCATCCCCAATCAATAACCCGTGCCTGCCTTCTCCCCGTATCCCTTGACTCCACTAGCCCCTAGAGCTCTATCTAACTCTCTCTTAAATCCATCCAGTGACTTGGCCGCCACTGCCCTCTGTGGCAGGGAATTCCACAAATTCACGACTCTCTGGGTGAAAAAGTTTTTTCCTGGATGAGATAAACTCGCGCGGTGGCGAAAAACTGGCAGAATTGACACAGATTGAAGTGCAGCCCCATTGCCGGAGTTTATTTCACACAAGTGGGACACACGAGGGCAAGGGGGTGGGGGTGAAATTGCGATTTGGGGAAACTGTTTTATATTATGTGTCGCCTCCGAGAATGTCGGATGAAGTTTT
Organism: Leucoraja erinaceus; assembly: GCF_028641065.1. NCBI lineage: Eukaryota > Metazoa > Chordata > Chondrichthyes > Rajiformes > Rajidae > Leucoraja > Leucoraja erinaceus. The sequence goes on along the minus strand of NC_073388.1, from coordinate 786,556 downwards.
TTTGCACGGTGCAGAGTAAATATGGCTTTGTTCCGTCTAGAATTAGCAGACCCGGCCCGAAATATCACCCATTCCTTCTCTCCAGACATGCTGCCTGTCCCGCTGCGTTGCTCCAGCTTTTTGTGTCTATCTTCCGTCCAAGATTACACCGCGCAGTCGAGCTGATAACTCGGCTCAGTTTGTGGTTTCATTCGCTGTTCCTACCTGCACTGGTTGTTGGAAGGAGGACACTCCGTCAGTGCGTGTCCCGACCTCTCTCTCTCTCTCTCTCTCTCTCTCTCACACACACACACACACACACACCCACTCACAAACTCTCGTTGCCTGTCATGTGATTGGACAGATTTACGGAGCTTGTCCAATAACAAATCAAAAAGTGTGTGTTGGCTCACTTGTTGCCGGGTGAATTTATGACTTGAATAAAGTCTACATCAACCCACATCTGATAGTTTTCTCAAACTTGGCCCTGTCCCACTTAGGAAACCTGAATGGAAACCTTTGGAGACTTTGCGCTCCATCCAAGGTTTCCGTGCGGTTCCCGGAGGTTGAAGGTAGCTTAAGGATAAGGGGGAAATCCTTTAAAACCGAGATGAGAAGAACTTTTTTCACACAGAGAGTGGTGAATCTCTGGAACTCTCTGCCACAGAGGGTAGTTGAGGCCAGTTCATTGGCTATATTTAAGAGGGAGTTAGATGTGGCCCTTGTGGCTAAGGGGATCAGGGGGTGTGGAGAGAAGGCAGGTACGGGATACTGAGTTGGATGATCAGCCATGATCATATTGAATGGCGGTGCAGGCTCGAAGGGCCGAATGGCCTACTCCTGCACCTAATGTCTATGTCTATGTCTATGTTTCTAAGCCGGTAGGGAGACTGACAAAAACCTCCGGGAACCGCAGGGAAACCTTGGGTGGGGCACAAATCTCCAGAGGTTTCCGTTCAGGTTTCCTAAGTAGGACAGGGGCATAGTCGCGACCATTTAAACGTGCTGTGCTTCTCGCTGTGTCGGGCGGGCGATTCAGGATCTCCAGGGGTAAATGCTGTGAAGCGGTCACAGTCGTGTTTGTTATTGTCACAGTGAAACACGTTTTTGGTTCTATACAGACAGCAAAAAGACTATGCATGATTACAATCTTGGAAACATAGACAAGTAGGTGCAGGAGTAGGCCATTCGGCCCTTCGAGGCAGCATCTCCATTCAGTATGATCATGGCTGATCATCTAACTTCAGTACCCCGCTCCTGCTTTTTTCCCATATCCCTCGATTCCTTTAGCCCAAAGAGCTAAAACTAACTCTCTCTTGAAAACATCCAGTGAATTGGCCTCCACTGACTTCTGTGGCAGAGAATTCCACAGATACACAACTCTCGGTGATTTTTTTTTAATCTTCTCAGTCCTAAATGGCCCACCCCATATACTTAAACTGTGGTCTGGACTCACCCACCATCGGGAACATGTTTCCAGCATTTACCCTGTCCAATCCGTTAAGAATCTTACATGTTTCTATACGATGCCCTTTCATCCTTCTAAACTTCTAGTGAATACAAGCCCAGTCGCCCCATTCTTTCATCATATGTCAATCCCGCTATCCCGGGAATTAACCCGGTGAACCTCAATGGCAATAATTTCCTTCCTCTAATTAGAAGGCCAAAAATTGCCCATAATACGACAAGTGTGGTCTCATCGGGGCCCTGGACAGCTGCAGCAGGAACTCCTTGCTCCTAAACTCAAATCCACTCGCAATGTAGGCCAACATGCGATTAGCTTCTTCACTGCCTGCTGTACCTGCATGCTTACCTTCAGTGACTGATGTACAAGCAGATCCACGTCTCGTTGCAGAAACACACACATTTCCCCTGCATGTAGCCTGTCCAGTCCCGTAAGAATGTTATATGTTTCTATAAGATCCCTTCTTATCCTTCTAAATTCCAGTCGACCCACTATTTCATCATATCTCAGTCTTGCCATTCCGGGAACTAACCTGGTGAACCTAAGCTGTTCTCCCTCAATAGCAAGAATGTCCTTCCTCAAGTTAGGAGACCCAATTGCACACAATATTCCAGGTGTGGTCTCACCAGTGCCCCACAACTGCAGTAGGACCTCCTTGCTCCTATACCGAAATCCTCTGGCTATGAAGCTGAACATGCCATTTGCTTTCTTCACTGCTTGCTGTACCTACATGCTTACTTTCGGTGATTAATGAACAAGGTTTCGTTGCACCTTCCCCTTTTCTTAATCTGACACAATAAGATAATAATCTGCCTTCTTGTTCTTGCCACCAATGTGGATAACCTCACATTTATCCACATTACACTGCATCGTCCAAGCATCTACCCACACAACAAACCTATCCAAGTCACCATACATCCTCATAGCATCCTCCTAAGGAATTGGTGAGATCACGTTGGGAGAACTGACTATATATGTGTTTAGGTAAGAACAGCAGATGCTGGTTTATGCCGAAGATGCTGAAGTGACTAATGCTGGAGTAACTCAGCGGGTCAGCAGCACCTCTGGAGAAAAGGAATAGGTGACGTTTCTGGTCAGTATCTTTCTTCATACTGGTCTCCTAATCTTGGATTCATAGGATATAACAATTTGAACATGAATGAATATGTTGGAAGCAGCACAAAGAAAGTTTGATGAAGGTTCTTGACACGAACCGTCACCAATTCCTTCTCTTCAGAAGCCTGTCCCGCTGAGTTACTCCAGCTTTTTGTGTCTATCTTCGGTTTAATGCAACATCTGCAGTTCCTTCTTAGACAGTTGACGGGTCCAATACCCAGAGGTGGAGGTTATTTCTTGCGGTACGAGGTAGACTTGCAACCTCTGGAGCTTAGTGCAACGGTTGGGGACTTACATAGAAACATAGAAACATAGAAATTAGGTGCAGGAGTAGGCCATTCGGCCCTTCGAGCCTGCACCGCCATTCAATATGATCATGGCTGATCATCCAACTCAGTATCCCGTACCTGCCTTCTCTCCATACCCCCTAATCCCCTTAGCAACAAGGGCCACATCTAACTCCCTCTTAAATATAGCCAATGAACTGGCCTCAACTACCCTCTGTGGCAGAGAGTTCCAGAGATTCACCACTCTCTGTGTGAAATAAGTTCTTCTCATCTCGGTTTTAAAGGATTTCCCCTTTATCCTTAAGCTGTGACCCCTTGTCATGGACTTCCCTAACATCGGGAACAATCTTCCTGCATCTAGCCTGTCCAACCCCTTAAGAATTTTGTAAGTTTCTATAAGATCCCCTCTCAATCTTCTAAATTCTAGAGAGTATAAACCAAGTCTATCCAGTCTTTCTTCATAAGACAGTCCTGACATCCCAGGAATCAGTCTGGTTCCCAGGACTTATGGGACCATAATAGACCGCGACGTGTGTGGAAAGAGTCGATGTGAGGGACTAATCTACTCGCATTGTGTGTAGCCGCGCATAAACAGCGATGATGGAGTAACATTCTCTAGAGGAGGAAGTGGTGTAATACCACCCCCTTGTGGCTGCAGGAGTAAACTACTGCTGCTGCCAACATAATCCCGCCATTGTGGGTTAATGCCTGCGATATATATTAATGACTTGGATGAAGGGATTAAAAGTAACATTAGCAAATGTGCAGATAACACAATGCTGGGTGGCAGTGTGAACTGTAAGGAGGATACTATGAGGATGCATGGTGACTTGGACAGGTTGGGTGAGTGGGCAGATGCATGGAAGATGTGGATAAATGTGAGGTTATCTACTTTTGTGCCAAAAACAGGAAGGCAGATTATTATCTAAATTGTGTCAAATTGGGAAAAGGGGAAGTACAGCGGGATCTGGGGGGTCCTTGTTCATCGGTCACTGAAAGTAAGCATGCAGGTACAGCAGGCGGTAAAGAAAGCGAATGGCATGTTGGCCTTCATAACAAAAGGAGTTGAGTATCGGAGTGAAGAGGTCCTCCTGCAGTTGTACAGGGCACTAGTGAGAGCACACCTGGAGTATTGTGTGCAGTTTTGGTCTCCAAACCTGAGGAAGGACATTCTTGCTATTGAGGGAGTGCAGCGTAGATTCACGAGGTTAATTCCCATGCTGATAGATAATCAGCCATGATCACATTGAATGGCGGTGCTGGCTCGATGGGCCGAATGGCCTACTCCTACACCTATTGTCTATAGTCTAGATTGGAGCGGCTGAGCTTGTCTTTATTACTAAAATCTGATCTTGACCACTGTGCTGCGATTTCTGAGAGAACGCCGCCACCTACCGCCGTCATTTTTGGCCACCTCGCTCAGAGCCCACATCTGCCTTCCTGGACCAGAGGATTTTTCCCATTGATGAAAAATCAGAGATATACTAATATTTTTTTTTAAATTACCATTCTCTCTGCTGCCCCTGCTGGAGGAAGGGGGGGGGGGGGGACTATAAAACCAGGAAGTGGTGTGCCTCACTCAGTCTCTGCAAGATGGAGGTCACGTCTCTCTGAGATCTGAATAACACTGAACACATGTCTACTCAAATTTAATATGGTTTGAAAATGAAAATATGGTTGGTTTGAAGTAAAAAGGCCCTCTCTCTCTCTCCCCTCATCTCTCTCCCCCCCCCCGCCCCTCCCCCCCTCTTTTTCTCACCTCCCCCTCCTCCCTTCCATCCCCTCCCTCCCCTAAACACACCTCCCCTCCCACACCCCCTACATGCTTCCCTCCCCCCTCCCTGCTCTCCCCACCTCTCCCCCCTCCTCCCCCCACCCTCCCTACCCTAAACCCCCCTCCCCTCCACTCTACCCACTACCCTCTCCCCCCTCTCCCACCTCCCCCCTCTCTCCCCCTCTCTCTCACTCTACCCCCTCTTTGACTCCCTCTGGCGGTCTGTCTCTCTCTCTCTCTCCCTCTCTGCCTCCCCTCCACACCTTCTCCCTCTTGCCCCTCTCTCTGTGTCTGTGTCTCTCTCTGTCTCTGCCCCTTGTCTCTACCCCCGCACCCCCTCTCTAGATGTGACTGCAAGTTGGGGGCTATGCGTCAGTAGATAGGGTGGTTAAGGGGTAAAAGGAGCAAATTAATAATATCAATATAATATCAAGGGGGGTAATTAATGTGTGTGGGGGGGGGGGGAATTGTTAGTGTGTGTGACGCTGCATGCCGCCTCACCCCCCAACACACTTGGTCTAGTATACTCTAGAATTTTGAAGGATGAGAGGATAAGGGGTTGGAAATGCTAAAGGCAGGAAACATGTTCCTGATGTTGGGAGTCCAAAACCAGGGGCCACAGTTTAAGAATAAGTGGTGAGCCATTTAGAATGGAGATGAGGAAAAACATTTTCACACAGAGAGTTGTGAGTCTGTGGAATTCTCTGCCTTGGCGGTGGAGGCTGGTTCTCTGGATACTTCCAAGAGGGAATTAGATAGAGCTCTTGGGGAAAGCAGAGATAAGGGATATGGTGAGAAGGCAGGAACGGGGTACTGATTGTTGATGATCAGCCATGATCACATTGAATCTGAGGAAAGACATTCTTGCCATATAGGGAGTGCAGAGAAGATTCACCAGAATGATTCCTGGGATGTCAGGACTTTCATATGAAGAAAGACTGGACAGACTCGGCTTGTACTCGCTTGAATTTAGGAGATTTGAGGGGGGATCTTAAATAAACTTACAAAATTCTTAAGGGGTTGGACAGGCTAGATGCAGGGAGATGGTTCCCGATGTTGGGGAAGTCCAGGACAAGGGGGTCACAGTCTGAGGATAGAGGGGAAATCCTTTAGTACCGAGATGAGAAAAACATTTTTCACACAGAGAGTGGTGAATCTGTGGAACTCTCTGCCACAGAAGGTAGTTGAGGCCACAGTTCATTGGCCATATTTAAGAGGGAGTTAGATGTGGCCCTTGTAGCTAAAGGGATCAGGGGGTATGGAGAGAAGGCAGTTACAGGATACTGAGTTGGATGATCAGCCACGATCATATTGCAGGCTCGATGGGCCGAATGGCCTTTTCCTGCACCTATTTTCTATTGGTACACTGCCCAACAAAATACTATGTTTACAAACCTGTTGTGATGCTGCTGCAAATTAAGAATGTCGTTAATCCGTTTCAGGACATATGACAATAAAACACACAGACGCTGAAGCATTCGGTAGATGTTTCCGTCTTTAATGATGAAAGATGATGAAAGAAAAAACAGAATATTTGACCCATTCCCTCATTGCCCGATGTAATCTCCCAGAATCTTTAACACAGTCATTGTTGTATTGCACATGAAGTTTTACTACAGAACCATTTACATCGGGTAAAACACGTCTTAAGGCACAGTTATGCATTAACAATAGAAACATTCAGAATATTGTAAATTAATTACAGCGTAAATGAACAGTCCTAATCCTTAACCTGATACAATTTCTCAGATCACTGACATCCATCTGTTTACTGAGTCAGTGATGAAGCAGCATAGTTCAGTGTGATGGTGTAACAAGCTCCCACCCCTTCCTCCCACTGTACCTGGCCTTTGCAATGTGTTTCATCCAAATTATTGTCCACTGCTTTTCCAATTCCTCGGAAGTTCATATCTAGTTTAGTTTAGTTTAGTGTCACGTGTACCGAGGTACAGTGGAATGTTTTTGTGCGGGCTAACCAGTCAGCGGAAAGACAATATATGATTACAATCGAGCCATTCACGGTGTACAGATACATGATAAGGGATAAGGGTCCATTTCCTGTAGATGGATAGACACCGCCATCCAACACAAAGGGATCTTCAACTTCATTCCCACAATGGCCTTACTCTGCAAACAACCGGTTTTCGGTTTGGGTTGTTGTCAGTGATTTTTTGGGGGAATTTGTCAAATCCAAGATAAATATGTTGACTGGAATGATCAGAGCACTTTCTCTCGCCTTAGAAACTGATTGATCTGCTATTTCTAACACCAGGCTTTTCATTTCAGTTATTTTTCGCAACCACTGTGCGTAGTTAATTTTTTAATCCACACAGTACGATGAAGAATCAGTAAAATCAATAACTCAGCCCCAATATACAATATCATTCATACGTTTCCTCCCAAAACGCTTCTGTGGAAGGACTACCACATATATTTCATGTCAACAAATAAATGTTTTTTGTGCCTTCATAGTACCTGACTGTCATAAAATAACATGGTCCAAACTGAGGCTATATCTGGCCAGATTGAGGAATGCCTGGACATGGTATAAACAGGTTGGATACAGACACTTGCAGCAAGTGTATTCAACGAATTGTCAAGGGTGACCTTTGATTGTCAATGTGGGGAGTTTTGTTAGGGAAAGTTGCCCAATTGTGAGGTGCAGACATGATTCCAGACATGATTTCATTTTAACGTCTCATTGGACAGAGGATGTACCCTCAAGTACTGTGCCACATTTCAAATAATGCAATTTCTAAATCCTCCTGTAATGTGGCTGTGAAATATGTAAAGGGAAAATTATCGAGGAGAATTATGGCAGGATTTGATTATTGACTACATGACATGAGCTCTCTGGATCGATGTAAAGGCAAAGTAGTTAATTAATTTCAAACGCTGCCCTCACCACCCTCTCCGCATTCTCCGTCAGATCCTTCAGTGCATCTCGCAGTATCTTCAATGTCATGAGGAATGATGAACCTGCTCCAAAAATGGAACCAATGACTGGGACAAAGTTGAGAGCCACTTCCAGAGCTGACACAGTAACAACAGCAGTTCCCCAACCTATCCTCACAATGATATCTGGAGTTATTTCTCCCAGCAGATGAGGTTTTACTGCAGCCTTTAGCTCTTCCACAGGTTTACCTGTTCTGTTGGCCAGTCGATGAAGAGAAGCATCATCTAGACCCAGACATTTCTGGAAATGTATTATTGCTCCAATCAATACCCTAATGTCACAAGCGAGAGAGAGCCCAGGGATTGGGATCGCTCCCACTCCTCCAGAGAGAGTGGCGAACATCCAGATGTCCTTCTTCAGTATTTCATTTTTCTTTTGAACAATTTCTACACTTTCTATAGGAAGGGCCAGAATAAAGGCCCTTTTCTTTACATTCGTTAAATCACCTTCAAGTGCTTCCTTTAACCGATTGAAATCATACCGATCCGGCTCAAAATTGGAAATCAGGAATACGGTGGGATTTGGGATCCCGGCTTTTCCCAACCCACTGACGCAGTCACTCCGGATCTTTTCCATTTCTGCAACTGCATCAAATTCTTTCCGTTCTCTCTGCATACAATAAAGGTCAGCGTCAATCTTAGAGCGGACAAAATAGCACCTCTTCCCCAGCCGCTTAATCTCCTTGGCAAGATTTGCATCATTCTCTCTGAATCGACCACTTGACACTATGATGAAAAAATCGTATTTTTGAAATTGCATTTTCCTCAGGTAGGAACCCGCGGTGAATCGTGGAGATCCGGTCCCCGGCAGGTCCCAGTAGCGGACATTGGGCAGATTGGGATGTGGGTATCCGGTTGGCACCATTGTAGTTTCCGTGGTCCCAACCGCAGCCGCTCCCTCATCTTCGCTACAAAGCCCTCTCATGGCGTTGATGAAGGTGGATTTTCCTGCACCCGTGTCTCCCGTCACGGCGATGTTCAGCTCGGTATTTTTCAACCCAATCACCTTCTTCTTCAGCAGAGGTTGAACCTTTTCCACACCACCCGTTTCGAACTCGGACTTCAGTTTGTTGAGCTCTTCCTGTGTGAAGAATGCGGGGGTCTCAGACTGAGCCGCCTGTTGGCTAAAACGAAACATGTTTGGTGATAGTTTCCAGTTGAAACAGCACCTATTTAGCATCACGGTAATAGAGTCTTACAATCCCATTTGCCCGTATTTAGCCCATGTTCATGTAAACCTTTAATATCCATGTATCTGTACCAGTCATTGGTTAATGCTGTTATGATACAATCCTCAACTACCTCCACTGACACTTTGTCCCATATACCCATGACAATGGGAGTGAAAAGGCTGCTCCTCACATTCCTGATAAATCACGCTCCTTGCACCTTAAACCGTTAGTTCTTGATCCTTCATCCCGGATTCTCTGCAGTTGCCCTATCTTTTAGTCTCATGACTTTGTACACCTCTATAAGATCACCCCTCATCCTTCTGTGCTCCAAAGGACATGAATTATCCTGCCCAACCATTCCCAGTAGCTCAGGCCCTCAGGTCCTGGCCACATCCTCCTGCACTATTTCCAGCTTAACTACATGGAACCAATATCAGGATGACCAAAACTGAAGACTCCAATGCAGCCTCACTAACATCTTGTACAACTGTAACCTCACATCCCGGGTGTTACACACAATTCCCTGATTGTGCAAAGTACAAAAGCCTTCTTGACCACCTCATCTGTGAAAAATATACATCTTCTAGATGAGCTGGGCCACATCCTCAGTGATGAGACCTGGGATCATCGGGTGATTCTGGTCTCACAACATCAGACACCCTCGCTAAGGCGACCCAGCCGGGGTTGATCAGGCCCCGACCACGGATCAGCCATCTTAGTAACCACTCTGCAGTGGTTGGGAAACTCTAGTGCGTAGACGGACTGGGCTCTGTGGGGGTGAGTCCTGGCCGGGCTGCTCCTGCGTCTCACCAGGTTCAGGGCCTGTGTGCGCGCTGCACCTCTTTCTCCTTCTCCGAGCATTTCATTCTCGCCTGATGGATTTTGAGGCCACGGTGGTTGATTAGGCCTTTCCGTAGCTTTATTGGGTGACTTTGTCATGAAAGACACAGATTACGTTGCTAACCCAGCCTGTCCCGGGTGCCATGTCTCCGTGCCGACAACTGTCTCTCCAGTAGTCACCAAACTATTCTTGGTTGTCACCCAGTCTATTCCAAGGTGCAACTGGCTGCCAGACGTCAGTGTTCTTCATGCACTTGTTTGACATCTCATAATGCAATCCCGATATCTACATTTTATTTTGGAGTCACGTGAGTAACTACATGAAGACCCCGCCAGCACGCATGTGCGCATTATCGTCTCTCGTATTGTGCAAACGGCAGGCTGGTGGAGCGCTGCTCCAACAGCTCAAACCTGAAGGTAATTTTTTTTTTTTTTTTTTTTTTTTTCTCTGATTTTGTTTATTTTATTAGAAGCAGTACAGTCATTACAAAACAGTACAGTGGAACCTAATTTTAGGTGCCAACTATGTAATACCATAATCCATTCTATGTACAACCTCTAGTTTTATGTTATGAGAAGGAAGTAAGCAAGACAAGAAAAAGAAAACAACAGAAAGAGGAAAAAGTGGAAAAATAGATGGTAGAGAGTAGAAAAACGTGAAGTGTGTATATAAAAAATAAAAAATAAAAAGAAAAAGTGGAAAGTAAAAATAGAAGAGAAGGCCCCTTAAAAGAGAATTTTTCAAATCTGTATTCGGAGATGTAGATCTATCCGCGTCATGAACTGAAATCAGCAATCTTTACGGTACCGCTGCATCACATGATGCCAAAAAGTCGATGAAAGGAGACCAACTCCTTAAGAATTGGTCATATTTATCTATTAGTCGGAGTCTCATTTCTTCAAGGCGTGCTATGTCCATCATATTCCTAATCCACATTTTAACAGTTGGTATGGTTGTATTTTCCCAAAATTTAAGTATCAATTTCTTTCCAATTATTAACCCATAATTAAAAAAAACATTTTGATCTTTATTTGAATTGGTATCTTCTCCTATTATTCCAAATATAATCCATTCCGTTTTGGGTTCTATTCTTGACTTGAAAAGCTTTGTAAATATATCAAATATATCACTCCAAAATTTATTCAACTTTGTACATCCTACAAATGAATGTGTTATATTAGCGTTTTAAAACAAACATTTATCGCATCTGGGAGAGACGTTTGGATAAAATTTATTCAACCTCGTTTTTGAATAATATAGTCTATGTAATAATTTGAATTGAATTAAATTATGTCTTGCATTAATAGAACAGTTATGTGTGTTCATCAAATACTTTTCCCATCTATCCTTCGAGATCTTTATCATTAGCTCATGTTCCCAATCTTCCCTTAGTGCTTCTGTTGAGGGTGATTCTCTATTTATAAACCATATAACCATATAACAATTACAGCACGGAAACAGGCCGTCTCGGCCCTACAAGTCCGTGCCAAACATTTTTTTTTTTTTTTTTTTAATATATTATTATAAAAGTATGATATTATTTTTTTATAAAAGTATGATATTTATAAAAGTATGATATTATTTTTTGTGAATCAGCCTTAATATTCATTGCTTCTTCTAAAGGGTCTAAAAATATAGTTTGAAATCTATGTGTATATTTCTTCATAGTCACATACCTGTATATATTTAAAATATTGATTATCCTTCAATTTAAATTTTAATTTTAATTGTTGAAATGATAACAGTTTGCCCACTTCATACATATCCCCTACTTTCCTAATCCCCAGTCTATCCCATTGTTGATATGTGTTGTCGATGAGAGAAGGTTTGAATGCGGGGTTGTTCAATAGTGGGGTTAGTACTGATAAATTATTTAATTTCAAGGATACTTTTATTTGTTTCCAAATTCTTATTATATTGTGAATAATTGGGTTCTTCTTATATATTATACTATTCAATTTTATCGGTGAGAGCAGGATCGTTCCTATATGTGCGGATAGCACTCCTCTTTCTCCATTCTTATCCACTCCAACTGCTGAGTGGAACTATCCAGCCAGTACATTATGTTCTTAATATGCACTGCCCAGTAGTAATACATAAAGTTAGGTAATGATAAACCCCCAACTTCTTTAGATTTGCACAAATGCTTTCGTTGAATTCTATGTGTTCTGTAGTCCCATATAAAATTAGTGATAGTGGAATCTAGTTTTTTGAAAAAATATTTTGGAATATATATTGGGATCGCTTGAAACAAATATATTAATTGTGGTAAGAAAGTCATTTTTATAGCATTAATTCTACCTATCAATGAGAGCAGAAGCGTTTTCCAAAATTTAATCGTATCATTCAGTTTATTTAATAGTGGTACAAAATTGGCACTAAATAATGATTTGTGTCTTCTCGTAATTTGAATACCCAGATACTTGAATTTTTCTGTTGCAATTTTGAAGGGGAATTTTAGTAAGTGTCTCGAATCCTGTGGTTTTAAAGACATAATTTCGCTTTTATTCCAATTTATTCTATATCCTGAAAAAGAACCGAATTCCTCAATTAGTGTTAATAAGGTGGGTATACTCGTTTGTGTATTAGTAATATATAAAAGGATATCATCGGCATATAATGAAATTTTATTCTTTGAGTCCTTAGTGTTATATCCGTGAATATTCGGGTGATTTCTAATCTTTTCGGCCAGCGGTTCTATCATAAGGGCAAATAGCAATGGTGATAAGGCACACCCTTGCCTATTACCCCTTGATAAGTACAATTTTGGAGATAGCGTATTGTAAGGTAATATTCTTGCCGTAGATCTATCGTAAAGTAGTTTAATCCATCTAATAAAATTCTCTCCCGTATTAAATTTTTGGAGTACCTTGTATAAATACTGCCATTCTACTTGATCAAATGCCTTCTCTGCATCCAACGTGATAACTGAAATATCTTCATTGTCCTCATTATCAGAGTACATTATATTAAAAAGCCTTCTCAGATTATTAAATGATTGTCTTTTGGGTATAAATCCCGTTTGATCCGTATTTATTAAATTGTTAATATAATTATTTAGCCTTCTAGCTAGAATCTTTGCTAAAATTTTCTGATCCGTATTTAGAAGTGAAATAGCTCTATAAGAACCCGGTTCATCTAAATCTTTATCTTTTTTTGGTATAAGCATTATTGTTGCTTCTGCTAGGGTTTCTGGTAGTTTATTTTCAATATAAGCTTGCATGTATAAATTGAATAATCTTGGTACAATTGACTCCTGAAATCTTTTATAAAATTCATTACTAAAACCGTCTGGTCCTGGGGTCTTCCCATTTTTCAGTGAGTTTATTATTTGTTTTATTTCTTCACTAGTAATCCGTGCTCCTAATTGCTCTTGTTCTAAACTATCCAATTTTGGGAGCTTGCAATTATCTAAAAAAATTGTAATTTTACTTACATCTGTCTTTATTTTAGATGTATATAAATTATGATAAAATTGGGCAAACCTCTTATTAATATCCGTAGGCAATGTTAGAAACTCACCCTTATCCGATTTAATTTTAGTAATAGTTTTTTCCTTTTCTTGTTGCTTCAGTTGCCTCGCAAGTAGTTTATGTGGCTTATCCCCAAATTCGAAGTGTGCTTGTTTTGTAATTTGGAATAATCTTATTACTCTAGCCGATAGTATTCTATTGACTTTATATTTCAATAAAGTTATCTTATTATGTTTATTTATGGTTGGGTCAGTTGCATTGTCCAGTTCTAGTAATTTTATTTTCTGTTCTATCCGCTGAAGTTCTCTTTTATTTTCCTTATTTTGAAAACGTTGGTAAGAGATTATGACACCGCGAATATATGCCTTGAAGGTTTCCCATAATAGCGGTGCAGAAATACCCGGCGTGTCATTTATTTCGAAAAAAAGTTTTGTTTGTTCTTTTATATACTCATAACCCTGCGGGTTATTTAATATCAATTTTAAGTATAAAAGTCAATGGTGAGTGATCAGAAATAATACTATTATGATATGATGGTTTATTTGTATACGGGATCAATTTTGTGTCCAATAAGAAATAGTCAATTCGCAAATACGTTTTGTGAACTGATGAATAAAATGAGTATTCCCTACCACTTGGATTTGCTATTCTCCAAACATCAGCTATGTTATTATTTTTTATATAAGTATTTAAAAATTCACAGGTCTTAGTTTTAACAAGACGCTTCCCTTGCTTTATTGATTTATCTAAGTATGGGTCTATAACACAGTTGAAATCTCCCCCCATTATTATATTTTGAAAATTATTATGCTCTGCGATTAAATCTATTATTTTCCTAAAGAATTGTGGGTTATCAAAATTAACGCGTAAATATTTATCATAGTTAATGGTGTATTGTAAATTTCTCCCGTGACTGTAACATATCTTCCCTCTTTATCAGATATGGATTTATTTCATTTAAAAGGTATGCCCTTCCGAATTATAATGGCCGTGCCTCTTGCTTTAGAGGTGAATGAGGAGTAATAGGTTTGACCTATCCAATTTGCCCTTAATCTGATCTGAGTTTGTTGTTTCAAATGTGTCTCTTGTAGGAAAGCAATATCCATATTTAATGATTTTAATTGTGCCAGAATTTTACCCCTCTTAATTGGCTCATTCGCACCTCTGATGTTCCAACTACAGAAGGTGAGACCTCCGATATTTATTCGACTATTATCTTGCATTGGCTATTATTACCAGACTGTATGATTCATGTGATGCAGCCAAGTACCTCAGAATCCCGAATCCAGAGTTGTCCTTCATAATTTCTACAGTAGTTCTACATCTCCTGACACTATTAAACATAATTAAGGGAAAGAGAAAAACATAAAATAAAGTGTACATAAAAATTATTGAGTCATACAACACATAATTGTGAATAAACAAAAAAAGTGAATGTAATTTATCAAAAAAAGCGATAAATTACAAAAAAGCCACCTAAGGTAGCTAGATTTGTTTTTAAATTGACCTCCGTCGATGAGATTATGCACTGGGCCTTATCCCCCTATTAGAATTTGACCCAACGTTAGTCGGTTCCCTCTAATTGTTACCAAAATTATCATATCAGGTCATCGCTGAACAGTTTAAAATAGAATAAAATAAAAGGGAAGGTAGAAGATTTGGATTAAAATAAAAGTAATTATGGGTCAAAGTACCTCGTCAAAAATTACACTTTTCATTTACCTGTATGTTAGTTAATTCATTATTAGTATTTAGTATTTAAAATATATGTCTAACCTCCCCCACCCTTCCTGCTATATAGTTTATCGTGTTAGTATAGGACATTACGCCTTTAACATTGGTTGAGTTTATTGCGCGTAATTGGATAATAGGTCATATAGTGTGGAACAGATGCCTCATATCATGGCCATTTCAAAAGGAGACGGTCTCATAGTTCTCCGTGCTGAAGGGTTTGGTGACGAGCTTGTGACCTTGAGCTTTCATATGTGCTTTCAGTTCAGGAGTTTAATTCGGCCTTTGTTATTGTACAACACATTCTTGCCAGATAAGACTGTCTGGTAACCGTCTGAAGCGTTCTAGTGTCTTGGAACAGAAAAAACAAAGTTCCACAGATAAAATGGCTATTATTGTGTTCCTCCTTGAATTTTGTTTAAAATCTCCTGAGCGTATTTGCAAGCAGAGTCCGGGTCCGTGAATGAGCGTTGCTTGCCCTTAAAAGTAATTAGCATTTTTGCTGGATAGATCATGCCATAACGAACTTCAGAATGTCCATATAAAATACTGCTTGCCCTTTTAAACTCGCGTCTTTTTGCCAGAATTTCCCGAGGATAATCCCTGTAGAATCTTACGATATTATCAGCGAATGTAAGATTTTCTCCATAGGTTATCTTCTTTAATAGAGTTTCCACAGTTGAAATATCCAGAAACTTTACAATAATTTGCCTTTGTGTAGCATTATCATGTTTTTGGAAGCGACCCACTCGATGAGCCAGATCTATCTTTGGTTTTTCAGGAAGTTTGAAAACATCTTTAAGTAGATTAGTAATAAAATCACGCATTTGAAGGCCGTGTTCAGCACCCTCTTTAACCTACTATTCTCAGATTTTGCTTCCTTGACCTGGCCTCTAAATCTTGACATTTCTCATTCAGTTTATTCGTTAACTCCCAATTCGTATCGTGTCGTTTTTTCAGACCTGTTATTTCTTGGCTCATCTGTACCATCTCACCCTCCATTTCTTCCATCAATTTTTCCGTGTCTGTTAATTGCTTCAGCAGGGTGTCATGTTTGTTGTTATAATCTCTCCGCATACTTTCCATTTCCTTCGCTGTGCTGGACTCCAAATCTTTAAACTGCTGGTTCAGGGCTACATAAATCTCTTTTACTTCGCCGCAGCTATTATCAATTTTCTTAGAAAGATTGCCCTCCATAGTGGAGAAGTTATTCTGAATTATAGAATTCATTTTGGCAAATTGCTTCTGAAGATCTTTAGTAATGTCTTTAATAATATTAGCTCTTACCGTTTCTTCCCAGCTTTTCATTTCTTTCTCCTTTGTATCACTTCTCGCAGCCATATCGCTTGTAGGTTGTTGAGGTTCCAGCTCCTTTTCCAAACTTTCAAACGTGGGTTCAGGGGTGGTTTCAAGCTCATCCAGAGCTTTTTGGAGCTGGAAACTGATTGTAGTTTTCTTGGGTCCTCTCTGACCTCTTCTCTTTCTCATCCAGTTTTTACGATAAGATCGTTTTAAATCCCAAATCCACCAGTACCGTTTGATGGAGTCAGTACCCTTGACGTTCAGCAAACCTGATAAGAATGTTTAACTCGATCCTGGCATGGGAGTCGACTTTAAACACGATTTGTCTGGAGGAGAGCTCAGTGCAGCTGCCTTCACTGCTTCATAGAAGTCACCTGATTTTTAGGTAAATTTTTAACTTCTCCAGGTCTCATTTTTATTGCGGGCAGCTTTCAGATCCGGGGTCTGAACCCTTCCCAGGGGACCGGGGGGGGGGGGGGGGGGGGGGGGGGGGGGAGCCCGACCAGACATCGCGGGGAAGCCCTTCTTCAGGGACCGCGAGGGAAACCCCGTTTGGAACGCCACGCCAGCTCGGGGGAAGCCCAAACACAAGGGAAGCTAATAGAGGGGAAATCCCAGCTCCCGACATCATAAGGATCCCTGCTACAAGGGCCGCAGGGGAACGCCAAACCATGGGGAGAAGCTTGGCTGCGGGAACCACGGGACCTTGGAAGACCGCGGGCAACCCGACTTCATAGACAACGGGAAAACCGCGGGCAACCCGACTTCGGTGACCACAGGAAGACTGTGGGTAACCCAGCTTCAGGGACCGCGGGAAGACTGCGGATAACCCAGCTTCAGGGACCGTGTAAAAGACCGCGGGTAGAACCGTGCTTGGGGGACACCTCAGCTACGGGGACCATGTGGAAGACATGGCTAGGACCGCAGAAGAGCCGGTAGCCGGTGGCGAATTCAGACTCCGGCTGCCCGAGGAGAGTAAGAGCTAAAACAGGAGACTGAAAGGCCCAGACTAAAGTCAGGCCAGGAGGGTCCCCTCCGACATGGGTACATCCTCGGACGTTTTACCCATCCTGATGTGGCCATGGAGGACCATATCAGGGCAGGTCTCCTCGAGAGCCTGTGGCCACAACCTTTTCAGGTCTGCCTACAAAACTCCCTTCTGTGAAGGTGAGTGTAAGGGGTCAGTTGGCAACTGACTCTGAACTCGGAAGCATGTCCGAGGAACAAGTGCCGGCTGTGAGATACCATGCACCTGGAAAGACATGGGGTCCACAAACACCAGCAGCCCTACGCTCCAATCAAGGATGGAAATCGAACCCACATCGGGGGCCTTTTGGGCTTACCATAAAACCACCGATAACTATGACGGTAGGTGGGTCGGGTTCTTTCCGAAACGTGGGGTTGTGGACCATTTACAAGAAGGTAATATTTACACTTTGTCATTATGGATGAGATTAGTTTATACTGCACAGTACACAAGCGAGACAGTCTCGGAATATGGCTGGAGTTGCCTCTTTAGGCAGGCTCGCTATTATGACAGATGTGGCCTGTTTATTATCAACAAGCCCAATTGGCATGTGCAGTATAGACTTTGAAACTTCGTGACTATTCATTTCCATGGGGTCAGTTTTCATTCACAGGGCACCGGAAATATCTGAAATTTAACTGGATGGGGCAATGATACAGTTAAAAACATTGCCAAATAGGCTAACTTCAGCTCCCAGGTTATTTACTAAATTAGTGCTTCGGCTGCTCAGAGCTAAAAAATATTGTTAAGAACTATCTGGATGAGATTTGAACGCTGTATTTTGCTAATTTAGCTGTATCAGCCACAAAAACCATTTGAGAAATTGGGTTCTCATCTGTCCAGATAAATTTAAGTTGACACCAACTGAAATTATTGATTATTGGGATTTACCTTTAACTCTATTAATCGTCTGGGACTCCACCCTGAGGTAAGGGTTGGAATTAATTGAAGCCTGTAACAAACCTTATCAAACAGCCTTCTATTCATTAATTGACTATTTATATTGGCTTACAGCTGTGCTATTTGGGCCTTTGCACAATCAGAACTATACAACATGCAAAAGAAGTAAGCACTCAAGCACCATGTGGTCATTGTCCAAGTTGATACACTTTGGTGGTGGTAAATGTTAATCACATGGGTGCAAACAAGTCAAAATATCCGGTGATAGTTTACCTAAACCTCATTAATGTAAACAATATGGGTGTTGGATCACAAAGTATTAAAATATATTGTAAACATTAAAGACCAAGATGCTTGCATCCAGGCTCAATCACCAGTTGCAAAAAAATAATAATAAATAAATAAATAAATAAAAAGTGGCATATCAGTAGTGATGGTTACATTCTCGCTACACTAGGGAGGAATGTTCTTTTATGTCTTCCTCCATTTCTGTCTCATCAAATGGGTTTGCAATATTCAGTAAGTTCCCGCCTCAGGCATTTTCATAGTGCCTGCCGGGCTTAGCCAGCCATGGTTCCCATGATGTGGGGAATGATAGAACCTTATATGGTTATTTCTAGACACAAAAGTGCTGGTTTAGCAGTGACGTGGGAAACCATCCTCAGCATGATAGAATCAATTCATTGACTTACAGAGACTGAGAAGACCGTTCCTGCGGATTGGAATGTTAAACCAACCATGAGCGTGCTCACTGCAGATCGCAGGGATAGCACCAAAAAATAACAGTATTTCCTCATAAGGAGATGGGAGGTATTTGTTTTATGCTTATATTACATAATTCGGCACGGATGACTGACGTCTTGTACTTCAGGCTCATATGAGGGCTTGACAATCATTATGTTTAAAGTGCCATCAATTAGGCTTAAAGTGCTTTTCAACATACTGGCTGGGAGGAGAAGAATCCATTCTGTCGGGTCTCACCCTCTGAGTTCGAGAATATGAAGGAAATCTGCAACTCGAAAACTCCCAGGCCTTGGGACGCAGAGATATAGGGTGTTAACGTTGTGATACGTCGCTTCGCTGAAGGGCTCCAGCTACATCCCTGTCCTTGGACTAACTCACTTATAAGTGGTTATGCTCATAGCCCTGCATGCAGCACTATGGGTCCAGTCATTGCATAAACGTTGTCTGGACAGGGTGATTATATCTGCAGGCTCAATAACATTTATGTTTATGACATAGTCAAGCAGAATAGACCAGGGGCAACAGGTCTCAAACTAGATGTTCACATATCTCATGAACCTTCGATTGTGTTAGTTACATCTACCCTCAAAAGAAGGTATCACTTTAGAAACATAGAAAATAGGTGCAGGAGTAGGCCATTCGGCCCATCGAGCCTGCATCGCCATTCGATATGATCATGGCTGATCATCCAACTCAGTATCCCATCCCTGCCTTCTCTCCATACCCCCTGATCCCTTTAGCCACAAGGGCCACATCTAACTCCCTCTCCAATATAGCCAATGAACTGGCCTCAACTACCTTCTGTGGCAGAGAATTCCACAGATTCACCACTCTCTGTGTAAAAAATGATTTTCTCATCTCGGTCCTAAAAGACTTCCCTCTTATCCTTAAACTGTGACCCCTAGTTCTGGACTTCCCCAACATCGGGAATAATCTTCCTGCATCGAGCCTGTTCAACCCCTTAAGAATTTTGTAAGTTTCTATAAGATCCTCCCTCAATCGTCTGAATTCTAGCGAGTACAAACTGAGTCTATCCAGTGTTTCTTCATATGAAAGTCCTGACATCCCAGGAATCAGTCTGGTGAACCTTCTCTGTACTCCCTCTATGGCAAGAATGTCTTTCCTCAGATTAGGAGACCAAAACTGTACGCAATACTCCAGGTGTGGTCTCACCAAGACCCTGTACAACTGCAGTAGAACCTCCCTGCTCTTATACTCAAATCCTTTTGCTACGAATGCTAACATACCATTTACTTTCTTCACTGCCTGCTGCACTTCATACTTTCAATGACTGGTGTACCATGACACCCAGGTCTCGTTCCATCTCCCCTTTTACCAATCGGCCAATAGTCTACTAATCAGATAATAGTCTACTTTCCTGTTGTTGCCACCAAAGTGGATAACCTCACATTTAGCAACATTATACTGCATCTGCCATGCAATTGCCCACTCACCCAACCTATCCAAGTCACCTTACAGCCTCCTAGCATCCTCCTCACAGCTAACACTGCCCCCCTGCTTCATGTCATCCGCAAACTTCGAGATGTTGCATTCAATTCCCTCATCCAGATCATTAATATATATTGTAAATAGCTGGGGTCCCAGCACTGAGCCTTGCGGTACCCCACTAGTCACTGCCTGCCATTGTGAAAAGGACCCGTTTACTACTACTCTTTGCTTCCTGTCTGCCAGCCAGTTCTCTATCCACATCAATACTGAACCCCCAAAACCACGTGCTTTAAGTTTGTATACTAATCTCTTAAGTGGGACCTGTGTAAACCTTCTCAAAGTCCAGATATAACACATCCACAGGTTCTCCCTTATCCACTCTACTAGTTACATCCTCGGAAAATTCTATGAGATTCGTCAGACATGATTTACCTTTCATAAATCCATGCTGACTTTGTCCAATGAATTCACCACTTTCCAAATGGGCTGTTATCCCATCTTTAATAACTGACTCTAGAATTTTTCCCACCACCGATGTTAGACTAACTGGTCTGTAATTCCCCGTTTTCTCTCTCCCTCCCTTTTTAAAAAGTGGGGTTACATTAGCTACTACTCCAGAATCTGAAGAGTTTTGAAAAATTATCACTAATGCATCCACTATTTCTGCGACTACTTCCTTAAGTACTCTGGGATGCAACTTATCTGGCCCTGGGGATTTATCGGCCATTAATCCATTCAATTTACCTAACACCACTTCCCGGCTAACCTGAATTTCACTCAGTTCCTCCATCTCATTTAACCCTCCGGTCCCTTGCTATTTCCAGCAGATTATTTATGTCTTCCTTAGTGAAGACATAACCAGAGTAGTTATTCAATTAGTCTGCCGTGTACTTGTCCCCCATGATCAATTCGCCTGCTTCTGACTGCAAGGGACCCCCATTTTTTGGCGGCGTGACTCACCCGTTGCAGCGGCCCCTACAGCCTGTCTGTCTTTTTTTTATTTTTTGTCTAGTTAAATGTAGTGTTTGGTGTTTTTTAATAGTGTTTTTAAATGTGTACATGTGGGGGGCGGGGGGGAGGGGGAAACCGTTTAAAATCTCTTCCCTGTCCGGGAGACCCGACCTTTTCCCTGTCGGGTCTCCGTTGTCGTTGGGGCCTAGCACCGTGGAGCAGCCTCCAACCTGAATGACCCGGGGGCTCGGGAGACTGCGGAGCTGCGGACTACTCACCATCGTGGGGCTGGCCGGCCTCGGAGCGTGGGGAGCGGTGGTGACTCGCTGCTGCGACTCGACTCCTGGGGCTCGGAGGCTCCAGCAACGCAGCCGCAGGTCCGGTGAACTGGGACATCGGGAGCTCGCGGGTCCGGGGGGAGAGACCGCTTCCCGGAGCTCCCGCAACGCGACTTCTCCAGCCCGTGTCGCGGGGTTGGAACAACCCGGACCGGGACCGTACATCACCTGGCGCGGCTTCATGGCCGTGGGACTCACCAATGCCCGTGGGGGTTCCAACCTTGTACTTTCAGACCGGGAGCGGGGCCGTAAATCGCCCCGCGCGGCCTAAAATGGCCGTGGGACTTATCATCACCCGCCTGGGGCTTGGACATCGGGAGAGAAATTGAGAGCAGGGGAGAGAAAAGACTTTGCCTTCCATCACACTGGGTTCACTGTGATGGTTGTTTGTGTGAATTTAATTGTGTGTATGTCTGTAGGACATTGTCTTTGTTTGTATGGCTGTGGAAACAAAATTTCGTTTGAGTCTCACTGGGGCTCAAATGACAATAAATTTGTATTGTATTGTATTGTATTGTATTGTATTTGTTTTAACTAATCTTTTCCTTTTCACATATCTATAAAAACTTTTGCAGTCAGTTTTTATGTTCCCTGCCAGTTTTCTTTCATAATCTATTTTCCCTTTCCTAATTAAGCCCTTTGTTCTCCTCTGCTGAACTCTGAATTTCTCCCAGTCCACTGGTAGGCTGCTTGTTCTGGCTAATTTGTACGCTTCATCTTTAGTTTTGATACTATCCCTGATTTCCCTTGTTATTGTGCACCTTGTGATGCACAACCTTCCCTGATTTATTCTTTTGCCAAACTGGTATGAACACTTGTTGTAGTTCATCCATACAGTTTTTAAATGCCTTCCATTGCATATCCACCGTCAACCCTTTAAGAATTAATTGCTGGTCAATCTTGGCCAATTCACGTCACATACCCTCAAAGTTACCTTTCTTTAAATTCAGAACCATTGTTTCTGAATTAACAATGTCACTCTCCATCCTAATGAAGAACTCAACCATATTATGGTCACTCTTGCCCAAGGGGCCACGCACAACAAGACTGCTAACTAACCCTTCCTCATTACTCAATACCCAATCTAGAATAGCCTGCTCTCTCGTTGGTTCCTCTACATGTTGGTTTGGAAAACTATCCTGCATACATTCCAAGAAATCCTCTTCCTCAGCACCCCTGCCAATTTGATTCACCCAATCTATATGTAGATTGAAGTCGCCCTTTATAACTGTTTTACCTTTGTTGCACGCATTTCTAATTTCCTGTTTGATGCCATCCCCAACTTCACTACTACTGCTAGGTGGCGTGTACACAACTCCCACTAGAGTTTTCTGCCCCTTAGTGTTTCGCAGCTCTACCCATATTGCTTCCACATCCTCCGAGCTAATGTCCTTCCTTTCCATTGCATTAATCTCCTCTCTAATCAGCAACGCTACCCCACCTCCTTTTCCTTTCTCTCTATCCCTCCTGAATATTGAATATCCCTGGATGTTCAGCTACCAGCCTTGGTCACCCTGGAGCCATGTCTCCGTTATCCCAACTATATCATAATCATTAATAGCTATCTGCACATTCAACTCATCCACCTTATTACGAATACTCCTTGCATTGAGACACAAAGCCTTCAGGCTTGTTTTTACAACGCGGGTAACAGGGTGACAGGGTAACAGGGTGGCAGGGTGCGGCATGTCCGGACCTACCTGGAACTGCTACCTCCCATTTCTGATCTCTGTATCTCACTGCCGGCCTGTGTGATGATCCAGTGATCCCGGCGCTGTGCTGAGGTGAGGTCGGTGATCAGAGCTCCTCTTTGTCCGTGGATGTGTGAGTCTTCTCCTTCAACAGGAAAGTAGTGAGAGAGTGAGTGATGGTTTGTTCTATACCAGAAATCTCTGAGGCTATAGGGAGGTTTCACGGCTGTCGGGTCACGACCTATGACACGTACTGTTGCTACACTACTCCAAATGGATTACACGCGATGAACTGCAGGTAGGCACTGACCATTGTTTCCAGCGTAGCGGGCCCGTTAAAACCCACCAAAATTGTCAATTTTTGCGCTGTAAATAATTATGGAAATCGGGATAAGCGTGTGAGACATTTAACTTACTTCAGAATTCCTAAGGTGAGGAGAAATTATGGTAGATAGAAACGAGAGCTGAAGGGACAACAACAGCCAGCGTGCTTGGCCAACATTAGCCGTTTGCTCACTGCATTTCTTCAACTAAGGCATTATTTGTGTTTTTTCATGATTCCTTTGGCATCTAAAAAGTTTCAGGTGATAAATCTGGCTGTAAAATTTAAAAATCGCCCATGGTTCTCAAGTGGGTTTTTACATACACAATGAAAACGCCTCTGAAGCAAAATTTACATTCAGATTTATCACTTCTGAAACTTTTTAGATACCAAAGGAATCAAGAAAAAACACAAATAATGCCTTACTGTTGATGAAATGCAGTGAGCAAACGCGATAATTCCCAATATTTTCAATTCTGATATCTGCACGGCCAATGTTTACCAAGCACTTTAGCTGCTGTTGTCCCTTCAGCTCTCGCTTCTCTTTACCTTCATTTCGCTTCACGTTTGGAAGTCTGAAGTTGGGTACATGTCTCTCACACTTACCCCGACTTCCACAATTTTTTACAGCGCAAAATTTTAACCTTTAGGCGGTTTTTAACAGGTGGGAAAGTACGCGTTTCTAGCATAAATAACATATACCGGAAGTTACGGATGTCCTCCAGATGGATTGAGCGGCTCCGTGCGTCAAGCCCTCCTGCCCAGTGCAACCCCCCTATTGGGAAACTAGAAATCAACTAGAAAATACACAGAGGTGGGTGTCTTCGCGTGGCACTGTAGCGCAGTGGTAGAGTTGCTGCCTTACAGCGCCAGAGACCCGGGTTCGATCCGGAATATGGTGCTGTCTGTACGGAGTTTGTACGTTCTCCCTGGGACCGCAGGGGTTTTCTCCAGGTGCTCTAGTTTCCTCCCACACTCCAAATACGTGCAGGTGTGCAGATTAATTGGCTTCAGTAAAATTGTATATTGTCCCTTGTGTGTAGGATAGTGCTAGTGTACGGGGTGGTCGCTAGTCAGCACGGACTCAGTGGGCCGAACGTCCTGTTTCCGCGCTGTATCTCTAAAGTGTAAAGTCTCACCTTGCCTTTTCAGCCCAAGTTATGTTGGATCGTGTCGGGAGAGTTGTGCTTCCTCCGTAGTATTCCAGGGAAGAAGGGCTCGTGGTGCCGGAAAGGACAAGGTGACCTGGCAGTGAGCAGAAATGGGAGAGAGTGAAGGTGTCTGTAGGCCACCGCTCACCAGTAGTCTGTGGATCAGTCAGCACTTTGATGTCAATGGAAGGGAGGTTGACTATCGACGTCCTTGAAAGTTCCCCATAGTTTTATGTTTTAACTATTATTTAAAATACCATCCCTACAGTTACAATGTCAATGTAGACACAGAGTGTTGGAGTAACCCAGTGATTCAAATCCCCGCTCTCCCCAATGCCTTCCCGCCGTTGTGGTCCCCACTGACCTTGCAGTGGTGTCGGGGGCCAGCGGGCACTGCGTGCGACCACCTGTCTGTAGGGTCCCGGAGACAAGTGTCAGAGAGGGGCAGACAATCCACTCATAAATCCACTCACAATCCATTCATAAATCTGTCAGTTCAAACTTCTTGTCAAGAATAAAATTTGATTCTGGTAATTGTCTTTTTTAATGTTTTTTAAATCATTTCTTTTTAAATGGCTCACAAGCAGTGTTTGAGTTGATTTTGTAGTGACCGGAACCGACCCGACTCGCAGGGTGATTGACAGGGGGGGACTTTTTGTGCGTGATATAGGGTTAGATTCATAATTCTGTTAGTTCATAATTCTGTCGATTCTTGTTAAAGAATAAAATGTTTATAAACACACATACATGAAAATTATATAAATGTATATAACACACACAATTATATTTTTTCTAATCCAATAATGAACTTTATTTCAGACTAGACAAGGGACATTAAATAAGAAACATTGTAAATAAGAAACATTGTAAACCTCCCTGCAACTTCACACACACTAGGCCTTCCCCCCCCCCCCCCCCCCCCCCCTCGCCCCCCCTACTCTCCCCCCCCCCTATGCCCCTCTCTACGCCGCCCCCCCCCCGCCTCTCTCTCCTCGCCCCTCTCTCTCTCCCCGCTGCCCGGGCCCCCACACTCTCTCTCCTCGCCGCCCCGGACCCCGCACCCTCACCCCGCTGCCCCTCCCCGCACTCCTTCTCCCCGCTGCCCCCACTCTCTCTCTCCCCGCCGCCCCGGACCCCGCACTCTCTCACCCCGCTGCCCCGGGCCCCGCACTCCTTCTCCCGCTGCGGATCCAATCTTTGGCCGGAAGCAAGAAAGCGGAGCAAGAAAGCGGGGGCTGGTTGCTGAAATGAGGCATAAAATCGTCCATGAATCCGCCCATGAACGTACTTCACGTTTGCGTGAGAGTAACGCATCTTGCTCTGCTATAGGGTCTTTGGTTTCGATTTCCCCTCAACTCGAAACCCGACCGATCACGGATTAGATAAACTCGCGCGGTGGCGAAAAACTGGCAGAATTGTCACAGATTGAAGTGCAGCCCCATTGCCGGAGTTTATTTCACACAAGTGGGACACATGAGGGCAAGGGGGTGGGGGTGAAATTGCGATTTGGGGAAACTGTATTATATTATGTGTCGCCTCCGAGAATGTCGGATGAAGTTTTTTTGCACGGTGCAGAGTAAATACGGCTTTGTTCCGTCTAGAATTAGCAGACCCGACCCGAAACATCGCCCATTCCTTCTCTCCAGACATGCTGCCTGTCCCGCTGCGTTACTCCAGCTTTTTGTGTCTATCTTCCGTCCAAGATTACACCGCGCAGTCGAGCTGATAACTCGGCTCAGTTTGTGGTTTCATTCGCTGTTCCTACCTGCACTGGTTCTTGGAAGGAGGACACTCCGTCAGTGCGTGCCCCGTCCTCTCTCTCTCTCTCTCTCTCTCTCTCACCCACTCACAAACCCTCGGTACCTGTCATGTGATTGGACAGATTTACGTAAATTATGCAATAACTAAACAAAACGTGTGTGTTGGCTCCGTTGTTGCCGGGTGAATAGAAAATAGGTGCAGGAGTAGGCCATTCGGCCCTTCGAGCCTGCACCGCCATTCAATATGATCATGACTGATCATCCAACTCAGTATCCCGTACCAGCCTTCACTCAATACCCCCTGATCCCTTTAGCCACAAGGGCCACATCTAACTCCCTCTTAAATATAGCCAATGAACTGGCCTCAACTACCTTCTGTGGCAGAGAATTCCACAGATTCTAAATGAACTAAATAATCATTTCGGCAGGTTTGAGGCACTGAACACCACTACAGTGAGGAAATTAGAGCCACAACCAGGAGAACAGACACTGTCTTTTGAAACTGCTGAAGTCCGCAGACTCCTGGAGGGCATTGACCAGCGAAAGGCAGCCAGACCGGATAACATGCCGGGGTGTCTGCTTAGGGGATGTGCCGACCAGCTGGCTCTGGTTCTGACAGACATTCTTTAACATCTCCCTGAACCAGGCCATTGTTCCATCATGTTTCAAGACAGCCACCATCATATCAGTTCCCAAAAAGTCTACAATAACCTGTCTGAATGATTATCGCCCCGTAACACTCACACCAATAATAATGAAGTGCTTTGAGAGGCTTATTAAGCAGCACATGGTCTCTAAACTCCCCTCCAGTTTTGACCCGTTCCTGTTTGCTTATCGGCCGAACCGCTCCACAGAGGATGCTATCTCCTCTGCAGTCCACCTGAGCCTACAACACCTGGAGGAGAGGAACACCCACGTGCAGATGCTGTTTGTTGATTTCAGCTCAGCATTTAACACGATAATCCCCCAGCATCTGGTGAGCAAACTGGCACCCTTAGGATTCAATACCAGACTATGCAACTGGATCCTGGATTTCCTTTCTGAAAGATCACAGTCTGTGTGGGTGGGGAAGAACACCTCCTCGGTCATCACACTGAGCACCGGCTCCCCTCAGGGCTGTGTCCTGAGTCCGCTGCTCTTTACATTGATGACACATGACTGTGTCGCCAGGTCCACCACTAACCATATCATCAAATGCGCGGATGACACAACAGTAGTGGGCCTCATCCGCAACAATAACGACCAGGCATATAGAGAGGAGGTGGAACAGCTGGTGAGCTGGTGCAGCAGGAACAACCTTCTCCTAAATGTGAACAAAACCAAGGAGATTATCGTCGATTTCAGAAGGAAAATTCAGCCCAGTCACACTCCACTTTGCATCAACAACTCAGCAGTGGAGCAGGTGAAAAGCATCAAGTTCCTGGGGGTGCATATAACGGACACCTTAAACTGGTCCACAAACATTACATCTCTGGCAAAACGGGCACAGCAGCGGTTGTACTTCCTCCGCAGGTTGAGAAGTTTACACCTCCACCCTCCCATCCTCGCCACTTTCTACAGAAGCACAATTGAGTCGGTCATGACCAGCTGCATCTCTACGTGGTGCGGCAGCTGTACAGCTGCGGACTGGAAGTGCCTTCAGAGAGTGGTGAGGACAGCGGAAAAAATCATTGGGACTTCTCTTCCTTCCATCATGGACATGGGGTACAAGCGATGTCTGATTAGAGCTAAGGGCATTACCAGAGCCCCCACACATCCACAATTTGGACTGTTTATACTGCTTAACTCTGGGAGGAGGTACCGCAGCATGAAGAGCGGGACAACCAGGTTCTGCAACAGCTTCATCCCCCAGGCCATAAGATTACTGAAATCAACAAAACCGAGGCTAGAACTTTTTAAATATCGACACTTTTTAAAAAAACTTTTTATATATATTAATTTTACAGAACCATGCACATGAGGCATTTTTATGGACGCACCTAGAACTTTTTACTATTACCTGATTTTGGAGAGTC
Source organism: Leucoraja erinaceus (assembly GCF_028641065.1). Classification (NCBI taxonomy): domain Eukaryota; kingdom Metazoa; phylum Chordata; class Chondrichthyes; order Rajiformes; family Rajidae; genus Leucoraja; species Leucoraja erinaceus. The sequence continues at coordinate 758,113 of NC_073388.1, read as the reverse complement.
AAATGTAACGAAATTTCGTTCAAGGTGCACTGTGTCTAGGTGTATATCTGAATGACAATAAAGTTTTCATTCAATCATTCATTCATTCAATCATTCATTCATTCATTCATTCATTCATTCATCCATTCACCACTCTCTGTGTGAAAAATGATTTTCTCATCTCAGTCCTAAAATACTTTCCTCTTATCCTTAAACTGTGACCCCTAGTTCTGGACTTCCCCAACATCGGGAATAATCTTCCTGCATCAAGTCTGTCCAACCCCTTAAGAATTTTGTAAGTTTCTATAAGATCCCCCCTCAATTTTCTAAATTCTAGCGACCATTGACATAGTTATTGTGTTACCTTCAGCAACCACAGAATATAACACTGGGATTGGAAGAGATGTCACAATACATCATCAATCAAGCATGGTCATAGTGTGTGACACCCCTGCTGTAAATCTGGAACAATAGTTGTTTAAATACAACATAAATACTTGGCTCCACCAGCAGGTCGGGCAGCATCCATAGCGAGAGAGAGAGACTGTTAATGTTTCAGGGTGATGTACATTCCTGACAACATCGCCACTTCTAGCCAATGCCCTTGAATCTGAAATCTTTACTCCGTTTCTTTTCTCCACAATTGCCGCCTGACCTGCGCAGTCCCGCCCGGGTAATATCCTCATAAGTGATACAAGCAGAATTAGTGTGCAAGAAGGAACTGCAGATGCTGGAGAATCGAAGGTAGACAAACTTGCTGGAGAAACTTTTTTTTTTTTAATTTTAAAATAGACTTTATCCAAATAATAAATATATACGATACGTAAACCGTGCGAAAGAATTCATCCGACATTTTCGGAGGCTATACAAATTGTTCAATACAGTCTATACATTTCTCAAATCTGTCCCCCTCCCGTGCCAAAGGAAGAGGAGGAACCAGAGGGCTGAGGGAGAGCTGAGAAGGGGAGGAGACAGCAAGGGCTACCGGAATTGGAGAAGCCAATATTCATACCGCTAGGGTGCAGACTGCCCAAGCGGAATATGAGGTGCTGCTCCTCCAATTTCCGGTGATGCTCACTCTGGCCATGGAGGAGGCCCAGGAGAGAGAGGTCAGATTTGGAATGGGAGGGGGAGTTGAAGTGCTGAGCCACCGGGAGATCAGGTTGGTTAATGCGGTTCGAGCGGAGGTGTTGGGCGAAACGATCGCCAAGCCTACGCTTGGTCTCACCGATGTAGATCAGCTGACATCTAGAGCAGCGGATGCAATAGATGAGGTTGGAGGAGATGCAGGTGAACCTCTGTCGCACCTGGAACGACTGCTTGGGTCCTTGAATGGAGTCGAGGGGGGGAGGTAAAGCAGAATTAGTCCATTTGGCCCATCAAGTCTACTCCGCCATTCAATGGTGGCTGATCTATCTCTCCCTCCCAACCCCATCCTCCTGACATCTGCTCGATCTGCCAAGTGGACTCACCGCTTTAGTGTTTAATACTATTTTTATTACATTATTCCATATGTCTCTTTGCTTCAGTCAAACCGGAGAGCTGACCGGAAGGATCCCGACCAAGCGCTGATGTTCCCGTTTCACGCCAATCTGGGTTAACTCATTTATAGCCACTCTGTGTTGTCAGTCATGGATGTGCCCAGGAGTTAAGCATTGTATTACACTGACCAAGTAGCTTTGTGCCAAGTGTCTGAAGAATGGCCCCGACCTGAAACGCCATCTATCCATGTTCTCCTGGGATGTAGCCTGACCCGCTGAGTTACTCCAGCATTTTCTGTCTATGCTTTTTATCATCTGACTACCTGGACTCTCCAAGTTGCTGAGCCCATTACAGTCCTGGTTCCGCAGAGCTGAATTATAGTGCAGGAAAGAACTGCAGATGTTGATTTAAATCGAAGGTATACACAAAATGCTGGAGTAATTCAGCGGGGCAGGCAGCATCTCTAGAGGGAAGGAATGGGTGACGTTTCGGGCCGAGACCCTTCTTCAGACTGATATCAGGTGAGTGGGCGGGACAGAGATAGAATGTAGTCAGAGACAGCACGAATGGTGGGAGAACTGGGAAGGGGGAGTGGATGGAGAGAGAAAGCAAGGGTTACTTGAAGTTAGGGAAGTCAATGTTCATACCGCTGGGGTGTAAGCAGCCCAAGCGAAATATGAGGTGCTGCTCCTCCAATTTGCACTGGACCTCACTGGCAGCAGAGGAGGCCCAGGTCAGATTGGAGATTGGAGATTGGAGGGGGAGTTGAAGTGCTGAGCCACCGGGAGATCAGGTAGGTTAAGGCAGACTGAGTGGAGGTGTTCAGTGAAACAATCCTTATAGATCATCAGCATTACATTTCTGTTTTTGTATTCCACACCTCTTGATATAAACGCTAGCATTGAATCTGCCTTCCTTACTACCGATTCCACTTGCAAATTAACTTTTTGGTTATCCTACATCAGCGCTCCCAAGTCCCTTTGCACCTCCGATTTCTGGATTCTCTTCCATTTAGAAAATAATCCACACCTTTATTCTTATTACAAAAATGCATGACTCTGCACTTTGTTGCACTGGTTCATCTGCCACTTCTCTGACCACTCTCCTAACCTGTCCACGTCTTACTGTAGAATCCTTGCTTCCTCTACACTGCCTGCCACTTCACCTATCTTAGCATCAATTGCAAACTTTGCCACAAAGCCTTCAATCCCCTTGTCCAAATCATTAATATACAACATGAAGAGAAGCAGCCTCAGCACCGACCCTTGCAGAACTCCGCTAGTCACTGGCAGCCAACCTGAACAAGCTCCTTTTATTGCTACTCTTTGTCTTCTGCCATCCAGCCAACCCGCTATTCGTGTTGTATCTTCCCTTTAATGCCATGGGCTCTCATCTTCCCTAGCAGCCTGACATGCGGCACCTTGTCGAAGGAGCACATCTACAGCCTTACCCCTGTCCTGTTATTTGCTATTGAGGGAGTGCAGTTGCTATTGAGGGAGTGCAGTGTAGGTTTACAAGTTTAATTCCCGGGATGGTGGGACTGTCATATGCTGAGAGAATTGAGCAGCTGGGCTTGTATACTCTGGAGTTTAGAAGGATGAGAGGGTATCTTATTGAAACATATGGGATTGTTAAGGGTTTGGACACGATAGAGGCAGGAAACATGTTCCTGATGTTGGGGGAGTCCAGAACCAGGGGCCACAGTTTAAGAATAAGGGGTAAGCCACTGAGAACGGAGACGAGGAAACACTTTTTGTGTTGAGTGTGGAATTCTCTGCCTCAGAGGGCGGTGGAGGCCGGTTCTCTGGATGCTTTAAAGAGAGAGCTAGATATGGCTCTTAAAGATAGCGGAGTCATGGGGATATGGGAAGAAGGCAGGAACGGGGTACTGATTTGGGATGATCAGCCATGATCACATTGAATGGCGGTGCTGGCTCGAAGGGCCGAATGGCCTCTACTCCTGCACCTTTTGTGTATTATGAATATGGCGGCCGGTGCAGCAGCAGCACGGAGTGCTGTGGGAGAGTTTTCTCGAGAGTTTTCGCGAATTAAACCGGAGATTTACCATACTGAAGACGGTAGAGTCATAGTCGAGGATGAATTGCTGAACTTTATTGTGGTCAAATTGCGAACACTGAGCCACGATGATATTGTAACGATAGTTACGAGCAGTTTCAGCTCTGTGCGGATAGAGTCCTCAAAGGCAGTTTTGGCAGAGCTCTTTCCACACAACAAACGATGGATCTCCTACAGGAGACAAAAGAAGGACATTAACAATGTCAAAATGTGTCTGCAAGTGATTAATGAGTGCGGTGAAGAGATCCCGAGATTTGTATCGCACTTTCTGGATGAATTACCCCCCGTCTCATTTAAACACATCGATGTGTCTGCGCTCCTCGGGAGAATGCAGCAAATCAATGCTGACGTTGACTACCTAAGAAGAACTATGGAAACTCAGGTAGCTGCCTGTGAAACATTGCGGGAGGTTTCTGTTAAACTAGACGGCCGGCTGACTGCTGTGGAGGGGGGTTGTGGCCCGGACGCTACTTTTTCGGCTGCCTGCCTCTCTGCTGTGGAGATACAACCGGGCCCTTCGCCCAGTACGACAGGTCTTTCCTCGACTGTGATGGAGAAGCCGCCGGGCCTTGATCCTGCCCCCTGCGCTCCCTCTGTGGTTAATGGATGGTTGACAGCAACGCCTGGCTGGACCGAAGGTAGACAACCAGCCCAGCCTGTAGATCCAGCCCTGGGACGAACGCAGACCCCCCCGTGGAGCATGGTGGTGAAGGAAGGGCGCCGACTGAAGCTGGTACCTGAGAACTCTGCCCATCAACGCCCTACACCTCGCACTGTAAAAACCCCAGCGAGGCATGTGAGAAAGAAGACCGGCATAATCGGGACTGGTGTGGGTAGCAATATACTGGCTGTCAAAACAAAGATGGTAAAGGTATTTGCTACAAAGTTTGATCTCAGCGTGGACGCCAACACTCTCAGTGACTACTTAAAAACGAAGCTGGGTCGGGAAGTGATATGTAGAAAAATAGAGACGACACAGAGTAGATTCAGCTCCTTCTGTGTCACCGCTGAATGTAATGATGTGGCGGAACTGTACGATCCGCAGCTTTGGCCCGCTGGGTCTTTTGTCCGACGCTACTATGAGCCTCGTCGCCCTAGAGGATCAGACGGAGGCCCGTCTGGTCCAGAGGATGCCCCTTGCCCGTCTGGTCCAGAGGATGCCCCTCGCTCTCAGGATGAGGAGCTGCTGCACGTTAACGATGCTGGGGTGCTTGTCGCATCTGTGGGCGAGGACGGGATGAAGGCCAGCTGGTCCGCTGGGAGCGACACAACACATTAAATGCATGTTGTTTCATACAACACTCGCGGTTTGCGAGTAGGACATTCTGCTACTGATAGATCAAGACGTTTGGTGGTGGACACACTGCTGGACCAATGTGACATTCTGTGCCTGCAAGAAACTTGGCTGGCGAAGCAAGATCTGGATAAGTAAACTAATTCTATCGAGTAAAGCTCTGTTGCCTGACACAAGTTTTACCTATGTTAGTGAGGCGTGGCACACAACATCTTGGCTAGACCATATTGTGACCACAGCCGATGCTCATGCCACACTCGAAAAGGTGGAGATTTGTTATGAACTTGCCACCTCTGATCACATACCTATTGCTGCACGGTTAAATGTTGAGAATGTCCCCCCGCTGTCCAGTAATAATAATGCTGCTCCCTCAAGTAAACTGGACTGGTCAAAACTGAGCAGAGAGGTTATGGCTGGATATTCACTGCGAACGGACAGTTTTTTAAATAATATTGAATTGCCTCAAGAGGCCCTAATGTGCTCAGATATGAATTGTAAGGACGTGCAACATGCTGAAAAACTCTGTGCCATGTATGATGTTATTGTGAAATGTCTCAATGCCTCCAGTGATCCCTTTTGTAAAAGCAGATGTAAGGTACCCAACATCAGACCTGGGTGGAATGAGTTTGTGAATGAGCAGTACACTGAGGCAAGAGAGGCTTTTAGACTCTGGTCAGAGGCAGGTAGGCCTAGACAGGGGGCATTGCTAGATATGAAAAAACACACAAATGCTAGAGTTAAATATGCACTTCGTTTTATTAAGAAAAATGAAAACACAATGAGAGCAGACTCGCTTGCCAGGAAGCTCCAGAATAACAACCTTACTAACTTCTGGAAAGAGGTCAGAGTAATGAATAACAGCAAAACACCCCTACCGTCTGACATTGAAGGTGTTAGTAGCCCAGAAAAAATAGCTGAGAGTTGGTGTGAGCACTACTGTAACCTTTTTAACTGTGTTAAAAGTAACCCAGTTAGAATCAATCATGAACATATTAATCTCTCTGTAGATATGGTAGTTGGGGCAGTTGATGCCTATGATGCCATTAACATGTGGTATGGACTGCATTACTGCAGAACATCTAAAATATGCCAGCTATAAGCTCTGCCTCTTGCTTTCCATGTGCTTTAATGGTTGTTTGGTTCATGGTGTCTTGCCAAATGATATTATGTCTGTAATGTTAGTGCCTGTGATTAAAGATAAGGCTGGTAGGCTCAACAGTATTGATAATTACCGACCTATTGCATTAGCCAGTATCTTATCTAAAGTACTGGAGAGAATACTGTTGACAAAGCTAGAAATGTATGTCCTTACTAATGACAATCAGTTTGGGTTCAAAAGAAAGCATGGAACTGACCTGTGTATCTATGCTCTTAAAGAGATTGTGTTCAGGTACTCGAGCGTGAATTCATCTGTATTTTTATGTTTTATTGATGCGTCCAAGGCATTTGATAGAATTAATCATGAACAATTGTTTGTAAAATTGCTAAATAGAGGTGCCCCTAAATTCTTAGTGAGAATTTTAGTGTTTTGGTATGCCCATCAAACGTTTCAGGTTAAATGGGACAATGTTGTATCTGCTCCATTCTGCGTTAGTAACGGAGTGCAGCAAGGAGGAATTTTGTCTCCTATTTTATTTAATGTTTATATGGACGAATTGTCAAATCAGTTAAATAGGTTAAACTGGCTGTCTTGTGGGCAACACTATTGTTAATCATCTGATGTATGCAGACAACCTGGTCCTGCTCTGTCCATATAGTGCTGGGCTGCAGCAGATGCTGAAGGTGTGCTCTCAGTATGGCCTTGATTATGACATAAAGTATAACGCTAAGAAAAGCCGCATAATGGTAGTTAGAAGCGCTGAGGACAGGGAATCAACTTTTCCGACCTTTTATTTGTCAGACAGTCCTCTTGCAGTGTGTGAGGAAATTAAATACTTAGGTCATGTCATATCTGATGACTGGAAGGATGACAAAGACCTCTACCGACAGCGCTGTAAAATTTATCTTCAAGCCAACATGCTTATAAGGAAGTTTTATATGTGCTCTGACCATGTGAAGTGTTCCCTGTTCAGAACCTACATCACACCGTTATATACTGCTCAATTGTGGTCTAAGTATAAGAAAAAGAGTATGCAGAGGCTTAAGGTAGCGTACAATGATGCAATGAGGTTGCTACTTCGTGTCCCTAGGTGGCATAGTGCCAGTCAATTGTTTGTGTCCACTAGAGTGCCAACCTGTAAGGCACTCTTAAGACAGCTGATGTTTAGTTTTATGTGTCGCCTGGACAAGTCAGAGAACCACATAATTGAAGCCTTAGTCAGCCCTCTGAAAAGCTGCTATAGATTCACTTCTAGGCTAAGACGGCATTGGTGCAATAGCTTATATATATTTTAGGCTAATATGCAATTTCTTAATGTATCTTTGTAATTCTTTGTACTGTTTGATGTGTATATGGACCTGTGTCTGAAATAAAGCTTTAATAATAATAATAATAATAATAATAATATTAACTTCCTGAAAGAACTCTGGCAGATTCGTCAAAGCAGGATCTTCCCTTCACAAAACCATGCTGACTTCGGCTTATTTTATCGTGAACTTCCAATTACTGCGTAACCTCATCCTTTATAATTGACTCTAAAATCTTACCAACCATCAAAGTCCGGATAACCGGCCTATAGTTTCCTCTCGTCTGCTTTGCTCCCTTCTTGTACAACGGGGTGATATTCGCAATTTTCCAATCTTCAGGAACCATTCCTAACTCTAGTGATTCTTGAAATATTACAACTAATGCCTGCCTCCACAGTCTCTGAGGCCACCTCCTTCAGAACCCTGGGGTGCAGTCAATCTGGCCCAGGTGACTTCTCCACCCTCAGAGTTTTCCTAACACCTTCACCTTAGTAATCGCCATTCCACTAACTTCCACCCCCTAACTCTCCAGCATTGCAGGCACACTGCTGGTGTCTTCCACTGTGAAGACTGGTGCAAAAAAAAAAATCCCTCTACCATTTCTTGATTTCCTGTTATCATTTCATTTCATTCGCCAGCGGCCCAATGTCCAATTCTGCCTCTTTGTATCTATCTGTAGAAACTCTTGCTAAAGTCTTTTATATTATTAGCGAGCCTACATTTGTACCATCTTTTCACTCCATATTGGCCTTTTAGTTTCCTTTTGTTGTTCTTTAAAAATATCCCAATCCGTTGGCTTCCCACTAATATTTGCCAAGTTATATGCCTTCTCTTTTGCTTTTATGGTGTCCTTGACATCCCTTGTCAGCCACAGTCATCTTATTCTACCCCTGGGAGATCTCTGTGCCATTTCTTGGTGCCACCAATAACAGATTTCACCTCTCTAATGACAGTGGACCGATGATAATTAGTAAGTTTGGATTAGAGTCATAGTTTAGTTTAGTTTAGAGAAACAGCATAGAAACAGGCCCTTCGGCCCACCAGGCGGTCCCCGCAAATTAACACTATCCTATTCTAGGGACAATTTTTTTTTTACATTTACCAAGTCAATTAACTTACAAACTTGTACGTCTTTGGAGTGTGGGAGGAAACCGAAGATCTTGAAGAAAAGCCACACAGGTCACGGGGAGATTGTACAAACTCCCAACTGTAGTCAAGATCAAACCCGGGTCTCTGGCGCTGCATTCACTGTAAGGCAACAACTGTACCTCTGTGCCACTGTGCCACCCTGATAGAGTGACCCAGCATGGAAACAAGTCCTTCAGCCCAACTTGCCCACACCGGCCAACATGCCCGGCCTACACTAGTCCCTCCTGCCTGTGTTAGGTCCATATTCCTCCAAACCTGTCCTATCCATCTACCCGTCTAACTATTTCTTAAATGTTGGGATAGTCCCAGCCTCAACTACCTCCCCTAGCAGCTCGTTCCATGCACCCACCACCCTCTGTGTGAAAACGTTACCCCTCAGATTCCTATTAAATCTTTTCCCCTTCACCTGTGTCCTCTAGTCCTCGATTCCCCTACTCTGGGCAAGAGATTCTGTGCATCTACCCAATCTATTCCTCTCTTGATTTTATACACTTCAATAAGATCACCCCTCATCCTCCTGCGCTCCAAGGAATAGAGACCCAGCCTACTCAACCTCTCCCTGTAGCTCAGCCCCTCTAGTCCTGGCAACATCCTTGTAAATCTTCTCTGTACCCGTTACAGCTTGACAACATATTTCCTATAACATGGTGCCCAGAACTGAACACAATACTGTAAATGCGGCCTCACCAACATCTTACGAAATTGCAACATGACCTCCCAACTTCTAAACTCAATACTCTGATAAATGGCTGATGAAGGCCAATGTGCCAATAGCCTGTTTGACCACCTTATCTACCTGCGACTCAACCTTCAAGGAATCATGCACCTGCACTCCTAGATCCCTCTGGTCTACAACACACACCAGAGCCCTAGCAATCATTGTGTAGGTCCTGCCCATGTTAGACATCCCAAAATGCAGCACCTCACATTTATCTGTATTAAATTCAATCAACCATTCCTCAGCCCACCTGGCCTATCGATCAAGATCCTGCTGCAATCTTTTACAACCATCTTCACTATCTGCAAAACCACCCACTTTTGCATCATCTGCAAACTTGCTAATCTTGCCCTGTATGTTCTCATTCAAATCATTGATGTAGATGACAAACAGTAACGGGCCCAGCACTGAAACCTAAGGCACACCCCTGGTCGGTCGGTCGGTCGGTCGGTCGGTCGGTCGCACGCACGCACGCACGCACGCACGCACGCACCCCCCCCCCCTGGTCACTTGTAGGAAGAGCATTGTCAAAGAGGAGCTATATTTGGAGAAAGACTTTAACACTACCAATGTGACACAGCGTTGTTCCATGCAGCATCTCAGCTCAGCCCCAGTGCCCTATGGAGAGAATTAATTTGTCTAAAAGCTGTTTTTTGAAACAGTTGGTATCCCAGGAGGAGGAGATGAATCACCCACTTGGCATTTTTCAGTAAAATTTGTTGCAAATGTTTCTTCCTTATAATTGCCAATCACACTCTGTGCTCCATGAGCAATGAACACTGTTCCGTTCTCTGCTCAGTTTGATGCCTCATCTATACTTGTTTAGAGACTGAAGTATTTTTATAGAAAGGAATTAACCTAGTTGATTACTGAAAGGAACATCCGACTAATTGAGAAAAATTATGGTGGAAGAAATATAAGGAAAACAAATTATCCCAAGGGATGGGATTAAAATGCATGACCAATTGAGAAACAGACACTGGCATTTAGTTCAATGGTTCCTTTATAGTCACATGCACAGACATACAGTGTAATGTTTGTTATGTGTGGTAGAGATAGATAGATAGAATCTTTATTTGCCACAGGACCATATCCAGTCGAGTTATACCGTACACGAGTGCAACAGATTCTAAAACAGCCTGCAGAGAGTCGCCACATTAAGATGCCATCTTGCAACTCCCAAGTTTCTGGAAAGTCTCATCTTGGTCCCAGGAAATGTGCAAATTCCTCTATTTCTTGCTTTAAGACATCTGGGAATGATAAAGAATAACGGTCGCAGGCAAAAAGGACAGGTCTGATGATAAATGATAGGTGATAATGATAGATGATAAATGTCCTGCCAAGGTGTAGCCTTGGCAGGACAAATCAAAATAAGACGTACATGGTAAATGGTAGGGAATTGAAGAATACAGTTGTTGAACAGACGGATCTGGGAATAACCGTGCATAGTTCCTTGAAGGTGGAATCTCATATAGATAGGGTGGTAAAGAAAGCTTTTGGTATGCTAGCCTTTATCAATCAGAGCATTGAGTATAGAAGCTGGGATGTAATGTTAAAATTGTACAAGGCATTGGTGAGACCAAATCTGGAGTATGGTGTACAATTTTGGTCGCCCAATTATAGGAAGGATGTCAGCAAAATAGAGAGAGTACAGAGGAGATTTACTAGAATGTTGGCTGGATTTCAACAACTAAGTTACAGAGATAGGTTGAATAAGTTAGGTCTTTATTCTCTGGAGCGCAGAAGGTTAAGGGGGGACTTGATAGAGGTCTTTAAAATGATGAGAGGGATAGACAGAGTTGAAGTGGACAAGCTTTTCCCTTTGAGAAAAGGGAAGATTCAAACAAGAGGACATGACTTCAGAATTAAGGGACAGAAGTTTAGGGGTAACATGAGGGGAAACTTCTTTACTCAGAGAGTGGTAGCGGTGTGGAATGAGCTTCCAGTGGAAGTGGTGTCGGCAGGTTCGTTGGTATCATTTAAAAATAAATTGGATAGGCATGTGGATGAGAAGGGAATGGAGGGTTATGGTATGAGTGCAGGCAGGTGGGACTAAGGGAAAAAAAGTTGTTCGGCACGGACTTGTGGGCCGAGATGGCCTGTTTCCGTGCTGTAATTGTTATATGGTTATATAGGTGTGATGAAAAGGATTAGTGTTGGTGAGTTGGGATACCGAAGGGATAAGGTCCTGTAGATGAATTAGCGTACATCAGGTGGGGTTTGAATCAGTTGTAGTGAATGCCAGTGTATGATTCAGCATGGGGACATCGGCTAATCCAGCACTGAGGAAGATGGAATCATTATCGTATCATCCTGACGGAATTAAGAGAGGTGACTTTTGATTAAAGTGTGTGGGTATTGATTGGTTGAATTTGGACAGGACATTGGATGCCAGAGAAATAAACTTTGATGGCAAAGTCGTACATGGAAAAGCTGAAACAATGAAACATAGATGCAGGAGCAGGCCATTCGGCCCTTCAAGCCAGCACTCCCATTCAATATGATCATGGCTGAACATCTAAATTTTAAATCAGTACCCCGTTCCTGCTTTTTCCTCATATCCCTTGATTCCTTTAGCCCTAAGAGCTAAATCACAGTCCCTCTTGAAAACATCCAATGAATTGGCCTCCACTGCCTTCTGTGGTGGAGATTTCCACAGATTCACAACTCTCCGTGAAAAAATGTTTCCTCATTTCAGTCCTAAATGGCCCACCATTCTTAAACTGTGACCCCTGGTTCTGGATACGCCCAACATCCGGAACGTTATTCCTGCATCTAGCCTGTCCAATTCTTTAAGCATTTTGAATGAATGAATAGGTTTGTTGGCCACGTTTTCACATACAAGGAATTTGCCTTGGTGCTCCGCCCACAAGTGACAACATGACATCCAGTGCCTGTTAGGAATGACACATAAAAGATTCAGTATTGATGTGGATAGAGAACTGGCTGGCAAACAGGAAGCAAAGAGTAGGAGTAAACTTTTCACAATGGCAGGCAGTGACTAGTGGGGTACCGCAAGGCTCAGTGCTGGGACCCCAGCTATTTACAATATATATTAATGATCTGGATGAGGGAATTGAAGGCAATATCTCCAAGGTTGCGGATGACACTAAGCTGGGGGGCAGTGTTAGCTGTGAGGAGGATGCTAGGAGACTGCAAGGTGACTTGGATAGGCTGGGTGAGTGGGCAAATGTTTGGCAGATGCAGTATAATGTGGATAAATGTGAGGTTATCCATTTTGGTGGCAAAAACGGGAAAGCAGACTATTATCTAAATGGTGGCCGATTGGGAAAGGGGGAGATGCAGCGAGACCTGGGTGTCATGGTACACCAGTCATTGAAGGTAGGCATGCAGGTGCAGCAGGCAGTAAAGAAAGCGAATGGTATGTTAGCATTCATTGCAAAAGGATTTGAGTAGAGGAGCAGAGAGATTCTACTGTAGTAGTACAGGGTCTTGGTGAGACCACACCTGGAGTATTGCGTACAGTTTTGGTCTCCAAATCTGAGGAAGGACATTATTGCCATAGAGGGAGTGCAGAGACGGTTCACCAGACTGATTCCTGGGATGTCAGGACTGTCTTACGAAGAAAGACTGGATAGACTTGGTTTATACTCTCTAGAATTTAGGAGATTGAGAGGGGATCTGATAGAAACTTACAAAATTCTTAAGGGGTTGGACAGGCTAGATGCAGGAAGATTGTTCCCGATGTTAGGGAAGTCCAGGACAAGGGGTCACAGCTTAAGGATAAGGGGGAAATCCTTTAAAAACCGAGATGAGAAGAACTTTTTTCACACAGAGAGTGGTGAATCTCTGGAACTCTCTGCCACAGAGGGTAGTTGAGGCCAGTTCATTGGCTATATTTAAGAGGGAGTTAGATGTGGCCCTTGTGGCTAAGGGGATCAGGGGGTATGGAGAGAAGACAGGTATGGGATACTGAGTTGGATGATCAGCCATGATCATATTGAATGGCGGTCCAGGCTCGAAGGGCCGAATGGCCTCTACTCCTGCACCTAATTTCTATGTTTCTATGTTTCTAACATGTAGACAAAAAACAAAGGGACTGACTGATGGAACACACATTGTGTGATTCATGTGCTAACTCTGCCATCTACTGGGGCTAATAATTACTGCACCCTTTCACATTCGGACAGCAGCTTATGCGTCAAACAGGCCGGGCTCAAGGGCCTGTCCCACTTGGCGATTTTTTCGGCGACTGTCGGCGTCATTGACTGACGTATTAAGATTGCAAAATATTTTGAACATTTCAAAATCCAGCGCGACAAAAAAAATTGTTGTGACACTTGAGGTGACAATGCCCGTCAAAACGTCATCATGCCGCATCACGCTGTGACTGTGATCTGATACATCAGTCAATGATGCCGACAGTCACCAAAAACATCACCAAGTGGGACAGGCCCTTCAGTGTCCCGGCAGCAAACACAGTGCCTTCACTCTGTGGCAGTTCAGGATTAACCGCGGGCCATGCTAACTAAACTGATTCCACTTGCATTCCACGTACACCACACCTGTCCATTCTGCTAGATATCCCTTCAAAGAACTCTGAAAGCAGATGGAGAGTAAATGAGTTACACATCTTATACATAACGCAAGCAGACCCTCCCATATCTCTTGTCAATGCTGATCACGTTGGGCTGGGCCCGTTTGCCTGCATTTGTCCCATATCCCTCTAATCCTTTCTTATCCATATATCGGTCCAAATGTTCTTTAAAAGTCACAATAGTATCCACTTTTACAGCTTCCTCTGGCACCTCGTTCCAGATATGGACTACCTCACAGTAAAAACATTTCCTCTGATGGCCCTTTTAAATCTTTACCCTCATCACCTTAAGTGTGTGTCCTCAAATTTTAGAATTCTCTACTGTGTGAAAAGGACTGTGAGCGTTCACTTCCTCCGTGCCCCTCATGATCCTGCACACCTCAATAAGATCCAACGGGAAAACTCCCAGCCTATCCAACCTCTCCTATAACTCAAGCCCGCAAGCCCAGGTAACATTCGGGAGAATCCCATTCTGCACTCTTTGCAACAACATGATATCATTCCTGTAGCTGGGTGACCAGCTGGGTGACTATTTTTTTATTCAAATCGTTTGCTATGTCGCTCTTCAAGGGAGATGCTAAATGCATTTTGTTGTCTCTGTACTGTACACTGACAATGACAATTAAAATTGAATCTGAATCTGACCAGAGCAGTAGTGTGGTCTCACCTACAACGTGGACAGCTGTAACATGATGTTCCAGCTGTTGGACTCATACTCTTTCCATTGAGGGCAAGCATGCCACGTCCATCAAGATTCCCCTTTGACCCATGTTGACCCTGGTCATTCCTACTAAGGGACGGCCAGTACTTCCTTCGTACTTAACTCCACCAGTTTCCCTACACTACCTCTGTAGCTATGTTGACAGCTGGGAAATTCCTGAGATAGAGAGTCGCCTCGTATAAATGATGCAGGTGCAGCGGGTGTGTGAGGGAGCCCGGAATGAAGGCGAGGAGCCAGGCAGGTTCTGTAGAGGCTTTAATGAGCAGCACACTATTCTCCACTTCAGAGAGAGAGAATAGAAGACTGGTCTCATGCTAAAGATCCCTGCTCTTATCTTCGTAGCTGGAAGCCACCCCCGGACCTGTCCATCAAGTGCCGAGGGGGATGAAACAGGGAGTGGCCTACTACCCAGGAACCGCCACACAGGTACAGCAGGCAGTGAAGAAATCCAATGGCATGTTGGCCTTCATTGCGAGAGGACTTGAGTTTAGGATCAAGGAGGTCCCACTGCAGTTGTACAGGGCCCTGGTGAGACCGCACCTGGAATATTGTGTGCAGTTTTGGTCTCCTAATTTGTGGAAGGACATTCTTGCTATTGAGGGAGTGCAGCGTAGGGTCACCAGGTTAATTCCTGGGATGGCGGGACTGACATGATGATGAAAGAATGGGTCGACTGGGAGTGTATTCGCTGGAATTTAGAAGGATGATCTTATAGAATCCTAAACATTTTTTAGAGGATCGGACAGGCTCGATGCAGGAAAAATGTTCCTGATGTTGGAGGAGCCCAGAACCAGGGGCCACAGTTTAAAAATAAGGGATAGGTCGTTTCGGAATGAGACGAGGAAAAACTTTTTCACCCAGAGAGTTGTGAATCTGTGGAATTCTCCGCCACAGAAGGCAGTGGAGGCCAATTCACTGGACGTTTTCAAGAGAGTTGGATTTAGCTCTTAGGGCTAAGGGAATCAAGGGATATGGGGAGAAAGCAGGAACGGGATACTGATTGTGGATGATCAGCCATGATCACATTGAATGGTGGTGCTGGCCTACTCCTGCATCTATTTTCCATGTTTCTATCTATGTTCATCTTCTTTCTGCCACTCCTGCTCAGAACAGCAGGTCCAAGCCCACGTGGCCCAGCTATATACAGTCTGCCCTGGGTATGTTAGAGAAAGACAGAACGTGTGACTTTTGAGAATTCTTGCCTTTTCATACAGCAAGTTCACTTTGATGTTTAAGTTGGGTTGAAATGCACAGGGCCCTCTGGCCTACGCAGTGCAGTGGAATAACCCAGCAGCTTACTCTGGGCCATCATCGAGCAATGTGCTTCAGGTTAACGGCTCAGCTTTCTCCTCATTGGCCATGGTGCCTCTGATCTGACCAACATATCAGCTCTACAGTTATACAGAAAAGCTGGAGAAACTCAGCGGGTGCAGCAGCATCTATGGAGCGAAGGAAATAGGCAACGTTTCGGGCCGAAACCCTTCTTCAGACTGATCGGGGGTGGGGGTGGGTCGGGACAAGAAAGGGAAAAGGAGGAGTAGCCAGAAGGCTGGAGGGTGGGAGGAGATAGTAGGGGAGCTGAGGAAGGGGAGGAGACAGCAAGGACTAACAGAATTGGGAGAATTCGATGTTCATGCCCCGGGGGTGTAGACTCCCCAAACGGAATATGAGGTGCTGTTCCTCCAATTTCCGGTGCTGCTCGCTGTGGCCATGGAGGAGACCCAGGACAGAGAGGTCGGAGGCAGAGTGGGAGGGGGAGTTGAAGTGCTACTCTACAGCTGACCGCACTGACATTATTTCTCTGCATTCGTAACAAACAAGGCAGATAAATTTAGAAACTGTCACTTCATCTTGTTCCCTATTCAAGGGCAGATTGACAGTTTGAACTGGGCCGTTTGCAACCCTCCACTATTTTCACGTAACTGTTCCTGCCTGGTCATGTTCCAACCACAGAGCACTAACCACGGCCTGCAGAAACGCCTGACGTGGCTTCAGCTTCTGGTGACAGTTGTCAGAAACTGTAAACGGCAGCACAGGGCAACTTGATCAATGTCAGTGTTGGGCAGATGATGGCAGCCTCCGTGATGGTTCTGATGCCCCTGCACGGGTGGATTCCATGGTCATGGTGACCACAGCAGGACATGGAATGCTCACAAGGTGTGTGTTGCCACTTATCACCCTCCAGCTCTGTCTCGCCACACACACCCCCCCCCCCCCCCCCCCCCCCCCCAACACCCCACCTGACTCCATCTACCCTCACGCTGAACTGTTTCCACCTATCACTCACCTGCCTCATCCCACCAACGCCACCAGGGGGCGGTCACGGTGGCACAGCGGTAGAGAGCGCTTGTAATGCCGGACACGCGGGTTTGATCCTGAACAATGCTGCTGTCTTTACGGAGTCTGTACGTTCTCCCGGTGACGGTTAGGTTTTGTCCGAGACCTTTGGTTTCCTTCCACAGTCCAGAGACTAACAGGTTTGTAGGTCAATTGGCTTGGTATAGATGTACAAATTGTCCCTAGTGTGTGGAGGATAGTGTTAGTATGCTGGGATCGCTGGTCAGCATGGACTCGGCGGGCCGAAGAGCCTGTTTCCATGTTGTATCTCTAAACTAAACTAAACTAAACCACCACTCCTCCTCCCCCACCCGGCTCCATTTGTCCTTCATCCTTCACCCCTCTCACTCCTCCAGTCACCGACTGGCCCCTGTCTCAGCCGTGTTCCTCTCCTCTTTGTCTAGCTGACCACTCTCCACTCTCAGCCCTGATGCAGGGTCTCCACCAGAAACATCATAATTTGAGGAAGGACATCCTTGTGATTGAGGCAGTGCAGCATAGGTTCACGAGATTGATCCCTGGGATGGCGGGACTGTCATATGAGGAAAGATTGAAAAGACTAGGCTTGTATTCACTGGAGTTTAGAAGGATGAGGGGGATCTTATAGAAACATATAAAATTATAAAAGGACTGGACAAGCTTGATGCAGGAAAAATGTTCCCTATGTTGGGCGAGTCCAGAACCAGGGGCCACAGTTTTAGAATAAAGGGGAAGGTACACAAAATTGCTGGAGAAACTCAGCGGGTGCAACAGCATCTATGGAGCGAAGGAAATAGGCGACGTTTCGGGCCGAAACCCTTCTTCAGACTAAAGGGGAGGTCATTTAAGACTGAGGTGAGAAAAAAACTTTTTCACCCAGAGAGTTGCGAATTTGTGGAATTCCCTGCCACAGAGGGCAGTGGAGGCCAAGTCACTGGATGGATTTAAGAGAGAGTTAGATAGAGCTCTAGGGGGCTAGTGGAGTCAAGGGATATGGGAAGAAGGCAGGCACGGGTTATTGATTGGGGACGATCAGCCATGATCACAATGAATGGCGGTGCTGGCTCGAAGGGCCGAATGGCCTCCTCCTGAACCTATTTTCTATGTTTCCATGTTTCTAACATCGACAACTTATCTCCCCCTTTGGAAGAGAAATGGGAGAAGACAGATGGAGGAGGAGGGAGACATCAAACGAGGAGATGGGTTGAGGATTAAGAGAAGACAAGCAATAGATGGATGTCACCAAATAATTTTCATGGACATAAATAACAAGGAAGTCAAACTCTTCCTCTCTGAGAAAATAAAATGTTGATGGAAAAATGAATTGAGCTTAGACATGTATATGGCAAGATTGTGTTTACAGAATTGAAACCAGACGTACACGCAATCCAGCTGACCCAGTGCTGACATTTCCCCTCACCCACCACCTTAATCTCACCCCATCATCAGATCCTTCTCGACCAGAAACGTCACTCATTCCTTCTCTCCAGAGATGCTGCCCGTCCCGCTGAGTTACTCCAGCTTTTTGTGCCTACCTTCTCTTCAGTTCTCCATGAGACACATACTTAGTGAGGGCGGCACAGTGGAGCAGCTGGGAGAGCTGCTGATTCCCAGCACCAGAGACTCGGGTTCCATCCTAACCCCGGGTGCTGTCTCTGTGGAGTTTGCACATTCTCCCTGTGACTGCAATGATTTCCTCCAGGAGCTCCAGTTTCCTCCCAGATCCCAAAGACGTGTGGATTTGTAGGTTAATCGGCCCTCTGTAGATTACCCCCAAGTGTATAGGGAGTGGACGCTTTAGTGGGATAACATAGAACTAGTGAGCGATGGTCGGCATGGGCTCGATGGGCAGAAGGACCAGTTTCTAACTTCAATCTTTCACTTAAAAAAAAGTGACGTGCACTGTATTAGTCACCTGAGTTCAATCTGGTCAGAGTGAGTTCTGCATTCTCATGCCTGACCCTGGCAGAGTCCTCTACTCAATAAATAACTTGTAGTTTTATTGTATGATGTACCCGAGTAAAATTGTACGCCTGCCTGCATTAGTCAGCAGTCTTGCCGGGCATTGGAAAGGGCGAGGGAATTGGAAGAAGGACTGGCCATACAACAATAATTCTCTTTGCAGCATTCATTTCCTTTGTTCTGAGGCCAGTGACTCAGACTTCACATGTCACAGTGTTCCTAACTGTGTGGTGGTATTTGTGCTTCAGCAAACAATGGCAATGATACAGCAATTATACTGCACTGCCCTCTGGTTTACCTGCCTACACAACACTGCCTCAATCTCACAGTGCCAGGACTCAAGGGCCTGTGCTATAGTGAGAGGTCGGGCAGGCCAGGACTTCACTCATTGGAGGTCAGGAGGCTGAGGGGTGCATCATATAGAGGTGTATCAAATCATGAGGGGTGTAGATAGCGTGAATGCACAGTCTTTTTTACCCATGGTCGGGGCATCGAGTACCAGAGGACATGGGTTTAAGGTGAGAGGGGAAAGATTTAAGGGTGAACCAGAGGGGCAACTTTCCCAGAGGTCAGGGGGAAAATGCAAGCGCCTGTTTCCATGCTCTGTAACTCTGTTTTCCCAATGGAGAATTCCCAGCTGGTTGTTCAGGAATCTGGAGTCACAAGAGACTGTCGATCTTCAAAACTGGGCAACAAATAATCTGCTGGAGGAACTGGGTGCTGAGTGGCATCTGTGGGGTGAGGAGGGGGGGCAGGGAGGAGGGGGGGGGGACAAGGGGGGGGGGGGGAGGGGTGAGGAGGGGGGATGGGGGGGGAGGAGGGGGGGGGGAGATGAGGGGGGGGAGGGGGGGGGGGGGGGGGGGGGGGGGGGAGGGGGGAGATGAGGGGGGGGGGGGGGGATGTGAGGGGGGGGATGAGGGGGGAGAGGGGGGAGGAGGGGGGGGGGGGGGAGATGAGGAGGGGTGAGGGGGGGGGGAGGGGGGGGTGAAATGAATAGAAAATGTTGATTTCTGCAAAACCTGCATGGGGAGAGAAGATGTTGAAGAAGGAACTGCAGATGCTGGGAGAATGGAAGGTGGACAAAAATGCTGGAGGAACTCAGCGGGTGAGGCAGCATCTATGGAGCGAAGGTAATAAGCAACGTTTTGGGTCGATACCCTTCTTCAGAGAAGATATGAAAGAAGGAACTGCAGGTGCTGGTTTAAACCGAAGATAGACACAAAAAGCTGGAGTAACTCAGTGGGACAGGCAGCATCTGTGGAGAGAAGGAATGGGCGATGATTCGGCTTGACCCGGAACATCACTCATTCCTTCTCTCCAGAGATGCTGCCTGTCCCGCTGAGTTACTCCAGCTTTTTGTGTCCATCTTGGGGGAGAGAAGATAACTGGTGTAAAGAGGAGAGTGGTGTGGTGAGACAGGGGCGAGTTGGCGATTGATGAGGAGGGGTGATGGCAGGCAGACAGGCAGGAGAGGGAGGCCTGGGTGGGAATGCAAGGATGGAGGCAGGTGGGTCATGGATGAAGAGCAAAGGGCAGATGGGGTCGTGTGGGGAGGGAGTGGTTGAAGTTGGAGAGCGCTGCTGGAATGTGATCGACACAAACACAAAGGTCACTGACGCTGGATTCGAATGAGGAAGGACGATGATAATGGGAACCTTTCATGGAGAAATGAAGGACCGGTGGAATCAGAATGAGGGGGGTGGGAGAAACCGATTGGCAAATGTGTTGGGAGTAAATGGATGGAAGAATGGCGGATGGGGTGTGGGCTTGGAGTCCTACCATTGGGAATATAATATTAATAATCTTATTTATTCCGACTTTGTACAAATCTCCAATGTGAGGAAGGGTCTTGATCCGAATCGTCACCCATTCCTTCTCTCCAGAGATGCTGCCTGTCCCGCTGAGTTACTCCAGTATTTTGTGTCGATCTTCGGTCTGTAGGGAGTGAATGCGAATGGCGGATTAATGTAGAACTAGTGTTAACGGTTGATCACGATAAGATACGATACGACACAACTTTGTTCATCCCCGGAGGGAAACTGGTCCGCCGACACTCACAACACACAGCAATGTAGACGGAAACTAGAATTAAAAGTGAAAACAAAAAGAAAAAGACAAGCGAGTGGTGTCTGGCTGGGCCGTCAGCGGGACGAATGACCAAACGTACAAACAAACGCAGGCTTACCTCCTGGCCAGAGGATTCTAAACTAGTTCCCCTCCCCCACGCCAGGTCCCCATTGTCTTTGCCTCCCCCTCATGCTCATTGTGTAACGGGTATAGCTTGCACCCAATAGCAGCACAGAATCAGGCAGGTATAATTGGTCATGAACTTTATTACGATACTGTAACACAGAGTAGTAACACAGGAATGGGTACACCGTACTCACACAGAGGCTCAGGATTGAGCGAGGGTTCCGAAGAGGGGCAGGCAGGAGACGTAGTCGGGGTAGCGGAAGGTCCGGTAACCAGGAGATCCGACACACAATGCAAACAAACCAGCGAGGGTCAGACGAAAGGAGAGTCGAAGCCAGGCAGGAAGTCGAGGAGCCGTTGCAGGGATACACCAAACAGCCCAGGAGAGAGAGGCAGACAGAAACCAGGAGGTACGGGACGAAGGCCGTTGTCGGGGACAGAAGGCTGAGGTGATATCCGGGAAGACGACAGGATGGAATGGTCAGGGGCAGGCAGGTTCGAATCCGTGTAGGCAGTCGGGAAATCGCTGGAGAGTCTTGCATGAATGCTGAGAACAATCTGGCACTGTGTGAACGGTGAGGAGAGTCTATATACCGGGTTAATTGGTGATCAGAGACAACTGAGTACAACAGGTGAGGAGAGTTGCGCTGATGAGAGGGGAGTGGCAGGCTGTCAGGCGAGGAGAAGGAGGGACTGGTGGAAAAGTACCGGGAGGTGAAGTGGATGAGAATGAGGAGAGGGCAGACTGTGACACATTGACTGTTGATCGTGGGTTGATCATGAGGCCCCGTTGCTGCCGAGGCTCCTCCACCTTGCCAAGGCTCCCATCGTCGCCGCCGCTGAGGCTCCTATGGCCCAGGCAGGCATCGCCGCCCAGCTTCACCACAGTCCCCTGGGAGGTCTGTGGGGCGAGTCGTGCCTACTGGGCTGTGCTCAGTGGGTGGATCGTGGCCTCACGGTTCCCCAGGACACCTCCATCGTGCTCGCTGTTGCTCGGGATGGCCGGTGTGCTCGGTGGGACAAAGGGACTGTTTCCAAGGGCTGTATTTCGAAAAGAAAGTAAAACAAATATATTCCGTAGTCCAGCGTCTGATTTTCCTCCTGATACTCTCCTTATTACACTCCAGTTAGTCTAACATCGGTAGTGGGGAAACTGCTGGAGTCAGTTATTAAAGATGGGATAGCAGCACATTTGGAAAGTGGTGAAATCATTGGACAAAGTCAGCATGGATTTACGAAAGGTAAATCATGTCTGACGAATCTTATAGAATTTTTCGAGGATGTAACTAGTAGCGTGGATAGGGGAGAACCAGTGGATGTGGTGTATCTGGACTTCCAGAAGGCTTTCGACAAGGTCCCACATAAGAGATTAGTATACAAACTTAAAGCACACGGTATTGGGGGTTCAGCATTGATGTGGATAGAGAACTGGCTGGCAAACAGGAAGCAAAGAGTAGGAGTAAACGGGTCCTTTTCACAATGGCAGGCAGTGACTAGTGGGGTACCCCAAGGCTCAGTAATGGGACCCCAGCTATTTACAATATAGATTAATGATCTGGATGAGGGAATTGAAGACAATATCTCCAAGTTTGCGGATGACACTAAGCTGGGGGGCAGTGTTAGCTGTGAGGAGAATGCTAGGAGACTGCAGGGTGACTTGGATAGGCTGGGTGAGTGGGCAAATGTTTGGCAGATGCAGTATAATGTGGATAAATGTGAGGTTATCCATTTTGGTGGCAAAAACGGGAAAGCAGACTATTATCTAAATGGTGGCCGATTGGGAAAGAGGGAGATGCAGCGAGACCTGGCTGTCATGGTACACCAGTCATTGAAGGTAGGCATGCAGGTGCAGCAGGCAGTAAAGAAAGCGAATGGTATGTTAGCTTTCATTGCAAAAGGATTTGAGTATAGGAGCAGAGAGGTTCTACTGCAGTTGTACAGGGCCTTGGTGAGACCACACCTGGAGTATTGCGTACAGTTTTGGTCTCCAAATCTGAGGAAGGACACTATTGCCATAGAGGGAGTGCAGAGATGGTTCACCAGACTGATTCCTGGGATGTCAGGACTGTCTTATGAAGAAAGACTGGATAGACTTGGTTTATACTCTCTAGAATTTAGAAGATTGAGAGGGGATCTTATAGAAACTTACAAAATTCTTAAGGGGTTGGACAGGCTAGATACAGGAAGATTGTTCCCGATGTTAGGGAAGTCCAGGACAAGGGGTCACAGCTTAAGGATAAAGGGGAAATCCTTTAAAACCGAGATGAGAAGAACTTTTTTCACACAGAGAGTGGTGAATCTCTGGAACTCTCTGCCACAGAGGGTAGTTGAGGCCACTTCATTGGCTATATTTAAGAGGGAGTTAGATGTGGCCCTTGTGGCTAAGGGGATCAGGGGGTATGGAGAGAAGGCAGGTACGGGATACTGAGTTGGATGATCAGCCATGATCATATTGAATGGTGAATGGTGCAGGCTCGAAGGGGCCGAATGGCCTACTCCTGCACCTAATTTCTATGTTTCTATGTTTCTATGTTATTAATTTAGTTTATTGTGACATACACCGAGGTACAATGAAAAGCTTATGCTACGTACTAACTAGTCAGCAGAAAGACAATACATCATTACTACATACATACATTAACTAATGTAATTATAGCAACACAAACAACACCATCCCTCACTCCACGTTTGGTTCCAGACAAAGCAACAGCAAACCACAATGTAACTCATCTCACACGGAACACCTTCCGTGATTCTCCCACGATCGAAGAAGTGGTTCACATACACTCCCAAATGAACAAGAAAAACTGAAATAGATGGGACTAGGGGAGAATACGTGTTCGGCACGGACTAGAAGGGCCGAGTTGGCCTGTTTCCGTGCTGTAATTGTTATATGGTTATATGGTTATAATACTTGATTTTTTTTAATGTTAGAAGTTGTATCGTGGAGATGATTTCATTAATACTGAAAACTTAGTTTTTTTCAGATAATAGATTTAATTTGCAGGCTTCTGATTGGCTTATAGCATTTTTATTTTTGAAATGTTGATTTCCACCACATGCCTCTTAGCTTCATCACAAAGACTATGTGGAAAAATAACTCCACACAAGGCGCAGAATCGAATTACTTCCAAGCTGGGAACCTCCAGGCCCGTTCATGAAATCACTTCACTTGACTTCAGATTTAGGATTGCAGCCAGACTTAACTCCTGATGCCACTGGAGGCCACAAACAGTGATTGTGATTCTTGGAGAGTCTCCAGCATTGAATTAAAATTGTACCTGGTGCCAATATTGTATTGTGCGCTGAGATAGACTGTGAAAAGACTCTAAATATATTGCTAGCAGGAGATGGTCTGTGATTTCATATGAAGCATGCTATCTTTTTATTACACAACTGGCAATAACTTCAGCGAGGTTTTTTGTCTTTCTTTACCAAAGCAGTTCTAGATTCTTCTGTGTAACATGTGCTTCTGTTTCCACATGGTTTACAGACTCCACACCAACTATAAGCCACAATGATGGTCTCATGAGTTAGGGATGATATCACCATCATTGTTAACTCTGATTCAAAGTGAAATCCAAATGTGTCCTTGTTTCATTCTATATTACGATCGCAAGCTGCAGCCACAGTTCAATAATGGATCGCCCAAAGACTGGAGAGTGTCACTTGGATGCCTCTCCAGGGAACACTGGGCAGCTTGGAGCAAAGTCTTTCTAACAAAGTGTCAAACTGAGGTCCCTTATTCCTCTCAAGTGGGGCCTAGAAAGCCCCGGGGCTCCAACTGAGGAGAGAGCAGCAGAGTGTTGGCCAACAAAAGCCCTTGATGTAGCATAAGGAGACAAACTGTCAGGATGACACAATTCTGGTTGTGGATCCTTACTTTAGAATTTGCTGCACATTCCCTGCACTGTTCCAGCAAGAACAGTGTACAAGCCCAGCAATGGCTGTGAAGTTGAAGGACCTGTCCCACTTAGGCGACTTTTTAGGCGCCACTTGGTCACGACATGTTCGCGGGTGGTTGCCAGGGAGTCGCCTTCATGGTCGTGAGGAGTCCCCGCATTCCGGGAACTAGTGAATTAGTATACAAACTTAAAGCACATGGCATTGGGGGTTCAGTATTAATGTGGATAGAGAACTGGCTGGCAAACAGGAAGCAAAGAGTAGGAGTAAACGGGTCCTTTTCACAATGGCAGGCAGTGACTAGTGGGGTACCGCAAGGCTCAGTACTGGGACCCCAGCTATTTACAATATATATTAATGATCTGGATGAGGGAATTGAAGGCAATATCTCCAAGTTTGTGGATGACACTAAGCTGGGGGCAGTGTTAGGTGTGAGGAGGATGCTAGGAGACTGCAAGGTGACTTGGATAGGCTGGGTGAGTGGGCAAATGTTTGGCAGATGCAGTATAATGTGGATAAATGTGAGGTTATCCATTTTGGTGGCAAAAACGGGAAAGCAGATTATTATCTAAATGGTGGCCGATTGGGAAAGGGGGAGATACAGCGAGACCTGGGTGTCATGGTACACCAGTCATTGAAGGTAGGCATGCAGGTGCAGCAGGCAGTAAAGAAAGCAAATGGTATCTTGGCTTTCATAGCAAGAGGATTTGAGTATAGGAGCAGGGAGGTTCTACTGCAGTTGTACAGGGTCTTGGTGAGACCACACCTGGAGTATTGCGTACAGTTTTGGTCTCCAAATCTGAGGAAGGACATTATTGCCATAGAGGGAGTGCAGAGAAGGTTCACCAGACTGATTCCTGGGATGTCAGGACTGTCTTATGAAGAAAGACTGGATAGACTTGGTTTATACTCTCTAGAATTTAGGAGATTGAGAGGGGATCTTATAGAAACTTACAAAATTCTTAAGGGGTTGGACAGGCTAGATGCAGGAAGATTGTTCCCGATGTTGGGGAAGTCCAGGACAAGGGGTCACAGCTTAAGGATAAGGGGGAAATCCTTTAGAACCGAGATGAGGAGAACTTTTTTCACACAGAGAGTGGTGAATCTCTGGAACTCTCTGCCACAGAGGGTAGTTGAGGCCAGTTCATTGGCTATATTTAAGAGGGAGTTAGATGTGGCCCTTGTGGCTAAGGGGATCAGAGGGTATGGAGAGAAGGCAGGTACGGGATACTGAGTTGGATGATCAGCCATGATCATGTTGAATGGCGGTGCAGGCTCGAAGGGCCGAATGGCCTACTCCTGCACCTAATTTCTATGTTTCTATGTTTCTAGTCGCGGCCTCATTATGGTCGAAGCCGCTATGGAGAGAATTCTCGAGCCGTAGGTGGGTCGCCAGGTGGGTCTAGTGGGTTCGCCAGGAGGTCGAAGGTTCTCGGAGGTTGTAACTCGTGCTGACCGATGAATTTCGTTGGCTCATTGGGGAAAAAAATCTAAGCAATAGTTTTCATAACCAAGGATAACCGACCGGTAATGTTAAATGTCCGCCGAGCTTCACTGCCGAGTATCTCTGGCTTCTTAAATGTTGTCTCCGCTCCTTCTCCCTCCTCTCACCCCCCCCCCCCCCCCCCCCACCCCCCCCCCCCCCCCCCCCCCCCCCCCCCCCCCCCCCCCCCCCCCCCCCCCCCCCCCCCCCCCCCCCCCCCCCCCCCCCCCCCCCCCCCCCCCCCCCCCCCCCCCCCCCCCCCCCCCCCCTCCCCCCCTCTCCCCCCTCTTTTCAAGGACTAAAAAACTGTCTCTCCACATGTCAAACAGCATCCGTGGAGAACATGGATATGTGACGTTTCACAGAGTGCTGGAGTAACTCAGTGGGTCAGGCAGCATCCGTGGAGAACATGGATATGTGACGTTTCACAGAGTGCTGGAGTAACTCAATGGGTCAGGCAGCATCTGTGGAGAACATGGATAGGTGACGTTTCGGGTTGGGACCCGTCTGCCCGAACCATGTCTATGATGTGGTTTTGAAATGTCCTCTGGTTGTGAAAGATGCCACATAATGCAGCATATCAAGGCACTGCAGTGCACAAGTCCAACTACTGCGAACAGACAGATTTCTGGCCTATTGGTTCAGAAACATGAGTTTGAATCCCAGAATAGAAGCCGGGGAATTTAAATTAGATTATTTAAATGAGCCTGGAGTTTTACATGCAAGCCGGCCCAATTAATGGTAAAACCATCTGGTCCTTGAATGTCCTGCAGGCGAGGAAATCTGTCACCCTTACGTGTGATGCTGGCTGCAGTAATGTGGTTCGCTATGAGCTGCCTCCAGGTTCAGGGGCAATTGCAGTGAGATGGGGAATAAATGCAGTCACCCACCAGTGGTCTACTCCTCAACATCACTGCAAGTTATTCAGTCTTTGGATCTTTCTTCCCCCGAGTGTGGTGGAGACAGAAAACTTGAATACATGTGAAGCAGATTCTTGACATGCGTCAACATAGAATATCAAAGGACAAAGGACATTTATTGTCACATACACCAATTGGTGCAGTGAAATTCCAGTTACCATGCAGCACGCAAACAAGATCAACACAACACTATAGAATTTAATATAAAACATTAAAACATCCCTCCCCCGCACAGCGGAATCAACGTCTCCCACTGTGCGGGAAGGCACCAAAGTCCAGTCCTCTTCCTCATGTTCACCCGTGGTTGGGGCCTATTGAGGCCTCCGTAGTCCCCGCTACAGCGGCACGATGTTTCAGGCCCTCTCGCCGGGATGGTGAAACTCCGACGTCGGAACGGAGGAACACTCTCAGCGGCTTGGAGTTTCCGATTCGGCCTCTTCCTACCGTAGACCACGGGTCACGAAGTCCACAGGCCGAGCTGGGTGAAGCACCAACACTGGTGACCTCGGCGAAAGATCCCAGCGCTCCGCCATGTTAGAGTCAGCGCCGCCCGCGGCTGGAACCTCCGCAGACCACAGCTCCACGGTGTTAAAGTCGGCACTCCGGACCTCCAACACGGCGATCCCAGTCCCTTCGGCCCATCTAGTCCACACCAACCTTTGATCACCCGTTCACACTAGTTCTATTTGATGCCACTCCCGACCCTCCCTGCGGAAACCTACAGAGCTAATGAACACACCAACCTGCACCAACCTCCGGGGAAACCGGAGCACCCAGAGGAAAACCACGTGGTCAGAGGGAGAACGAGCAAACTCCACACAGACAGCACCTGAAGTCAGGATCGAATCTGGATCTCTGGTGATGTGAGGCATATGGATGTGAAATATAACACCACATCTATCAAAAATCTGTCTCTCATCTCCTGGCCAAGTTATTTCTCAAGCAGTATCACCAAAGCAGATTTCCTGGCTTGTTAGCTTGTGCTACATTGCAACATAGCCCACATTTCTGAAGTGATTTATCTACTGGGACATTAAAGGCAATGTTATAGGCAGATATAATTTAAGAAATCCTGTTCCAGCTTCTTGCTGGATTGTCAATGCCAGCTCTACATAGTTCTCAACTGCAAGAGATACAGCACTGGTTCACCCATTGCTGAGTTGTGGAGTTATCTGACCAGCCCCTCTGTTGTGTGCAGCAAGACACCACTCCAGCGAGCACTGCTATCGGCCTTACCCTGGCAAACAGCAACCAGGCACTAAATGTTCAACACACTGATGGTGACACACAAGGAGGAAATGGCCAGTGAGTGGCAGTAGATGCAGAAAGTTACACTGGTAATATCCTCTATGTGAGGGTTGCTGCACTGCACTGCACCGCTCCACCTTAGTCACTTCGACTTAAGTCTTGACCTCTTTGCTTTCAGACATAGTTCTCCATTCCACTCAGAGAAAATGTTAAGATGGGATTGTAGAAATAAAGATTTTCAGTTCAGTGAGATTGGTTACACAATAACACAGCTACCTCACATCAACCTGGGTTCAATCCTGATCTCTGGTGCTCTCTGTGTGGAGCTTGCATGTTCCCCCTGTGGAGGCATGTGATTTATTCAGTTCAGGTTCAGGTTTATTGTCATTTGCAAGAATATGGTTTAACCGATAATGTTTTATTGTTAATGTTTAATGTTTCATGTGTCATTCCTAACTGTCATTGTATGTCATGTTGTCATCTGCGGGCAGAGCACCAAGGCAAATTCCTTGTATGTGAATACTTGGCCAATAAACGTATTCATTCATTCATTCATGGTGAGGTACAGGAATGAGAAATGTGGCCTGTAGTAACATCGCAGGCCAATCGACACACAACGCGCCAAAAATACAAATTATCCCCCAATCGCACAAATTCTAATGGACAGACGACTGAAAAAAGCAAGACATCAGTGCAAGAACGTAATTTGTTCCAGCTTTATCATTTAATGCAGATTGAGAATGTGGGATTAATGTCGGATTAGTATAAATGTTCAGGGAAAGCTCATTGGGCCAATTTTAGCTCTCGCAAGAATTTAGAAGATTGAGGGGGGATCTTATAGAAACTTACAACATTCTTAAGGGGTTGGACAGGCTAGATGCAGGAAGATTGCTCCTGATGTTGGGGAAGTCCAGAACAAGGGGTTACAGTTTAAGGATAAAGGGGAAATCTGTTAGGACCGAGATGAGGAAAACATTTTTCACACAGAGAGTGGTGAATCTCTGGAACTCTCTGCCACAGAAGGTAGTTGAGGACAGTTCATTGGCTATATTTAAGAGGGAGTTAGATGTGGCCCTTGTGGCTAAAGGGATCAGGAGGTATGGAGAGAAGGCAGGTACAGGATACTGAGTTGGATGATCAGCCATGATCATATTGAATGGCGGTGCAGGCTCGGGGCCAAATGGCCTACTCCTGCACCTATTGTCTATGTTTCTATGTTTCTAATAGCCTGTGTATGTGCTGTACCTCTCTATGACGCTAGAAGTGCTGAGAGTATTTTGACTAATTAACGTTACCATTGATGGTTCATTGATCAAACGGACTTCACAACCTTTCTTCCATTCCCTCAGGTATAAAAACCAAGGAGCAATCACTTTGAGTTGTTTAAAAGCCCCACCTTGCTTAACCTTTCCTCTGGTGGGAGAACAAAATGAAGAAGTGTTTCTTACCAGAAAATAGGGAAATTGCTCTGCGTATTATTGCTTAAATTAAATTGCACAAAGAACAGGCCATTTAGTGAAACATGGTCCTGCCTGTATTTATATTTGACTCAAGCTT
Organism: Leucoraja erinaceus; assembly: GCF_028641065.1. Classification (NCBI taxonomy): domain Eukaryota; kingdom Metazoa; phylum Chordata; class Chondrichthyes; order Rajiformes; family Rajidae; genus Leucoraja; species Leucoraja erinaceus. The sequence continues at coordinate 728,148 of NC_073388.1, read as the reverse complement.
CCCCTTATTATCCTTGTGTGAATCTATTACCCAAAGCCTCCTTTCCTTCATTTCCTGTTTTACCTTCTCAAACTTGGATTCTTTTCTCTGGAGCATCGGAAGTTGAAGAGAAGCATAGAGAGGGTAGACAGTCAGAACCTGCTTCCCAGGGCAGACATGTTAAATACTGGAGGGCACGGCCTTAAGGGGGAAAGTTGAAAGGGGATGCACGGGGCACAGAGTGTGGTGAGTGCCTAGAACATGCTTACATGGGTGGTGATGGAGGCAAATACAGTGATGGCACTTAAATGGCATGTTCATAACTTAGGATATTCAGCCCACCAAGTCAACTCCACCAGTTGAAAGGGAAAGCAGACTATTATCTAAATGGTGGCCGATTGGGAAAGGGGGAGATGCAGCGAGACCTGGGTGTCATGGTACACCAGTCATTGAAGGTAGGCATGCAGGTGCAGCAGGCAGTAAAGAAAGCGAATGGTATGTTAGCTTTCATTGCAAAAGGATTTGAGTATAGGAGCAGGGAGGTTCTACTGCAGTTGTACAGGGTCTTGGTGAGACCACACCTGGAGTATTGCGTACAGTTTTGGTCTCCAAATCTGAGGAAGAACATTATTGCCATAGAGGGAGTGCAGAGAAGGTTCACCAGACTGATTCCTGGGATGTCAGGACTGTCTTATGAAGAAAGACTGGATAGACTTGGTTTATACTCTCTAGAGTTTAGGAGATTGAGAGGGGATCTTATAGAAACTTACAAAATTCATAAGGGGTTGGACAGGCTAGATGCAGGAAGATTGTTCCCGATGTTGGGGAAGTCCAGGACAAGGGGTCACAGCTTTTTTCACACAGAGAGTGGTGAATCTCTGGAACTCTCTGCCACAGACGGTAGTTAAGGCCAGTTCATTGGCTATATTTAAGAGGGAGCTAGATGTGGCCCTTGTGGCTAAGGGGATCAGGGGGTATGGAGAGAAGGCAGGTACAGGATACTGAGTTGGATGATCAGCCATGATCATATTGAATGGCGGTGCAGGCTCGAAGGGCCGAATGGCCTACTCCTGCACCTAATTTCTATGTTTCTATGTTTCTATTCAACCACATTCTCCTTCCTTCTTAGACATTAGACTGTGGAGATACCACATGGAAACAGGCCCTTCGGCCCTGCAGACCAGCGATCACCCCGTACACTAGCACAGTCCTACACACTAGAGAAAATGTACAATTTTACCAAAGCCAATTAAAAACCCGGAGAAAACCCACACGATCACAGGGAGAACGTACAAACTGTGTAAGGACCACTCCCTTAGTCAGGATCGAATTCCGGACTCTGGCTCTGTAAAGCAGCAACTCTACCACTGCGCCACCGTTCCGCCCACTTACCAAGAAGTTTGCATCACTGTATTAATATGGCCGTATGCAGGGCATTAGACCCCGTATACAGAGGGCTTCAGCAGTGAAAAGGGAGATAGATCTGCCTGAAGAAAAACAATCTCCTGTGTAAGGAGGACATTGAAACTGAATGTTTGATCAATTTTCCAACACTTTGTCTTTGCTCGTCTCTCTTTACGCTTCTTGGTAGCGAGTTTGATGCATAATCTTTAAAACAAGTGCATTAAGGAATTGCAATTGGTGAATTCAATCTCCATTATATTTCTGCAGTGTCAAAATTGGGGATTTGATTGCCCAACATCCAAGAAATAATATCTGCAATGGTTTCACTTGTAGTTGGAAAGGTTAAGTAATGAACAAGGGAGCCGTTTTGCATGAATTCTCAAACATCTTGGTGGACCAGTTCCAAGTTGTCTTCTGCTGGAATTGCAACGGTTTGCTTACACCACAGTCAGCTGAAACATCATTTGTCCTGATATGAATGGTTCCTCTACACCTTTCTCCACAGATGCTGCCTGACCTGCTGAGTGACCCCGGAAAATATTCATTTTCTTTTCGTAACCAAAGTTTATTTCTCTCCAACATGTCATTGTCAATTGGATTTAAAATAAAGGATTAGTCAGCTGACTTGCCCAATTATACACACACCTTCTATCAGAACAAACTAGGTGCCACACTGTGAAAATAAATCACTGTCTGCTATTAATTAAATAACAGGACGTTATTATCCTGTTGGGCTGAGGATGAAACCAATTAGGAATCTGCGGATATTTGATTGCTTTGCTACCGAAATACTACAATCTTGTAGTCTTTAAAGTGCTCCTCTATCTTTCTTTCTCTCCCTCTCTCTTTCTCTCTCTCTTTCTCTCTCTCTCTCTCCCTCCCTCTCCCTCTCTTTTTTTCTTTCAAAAACTTTATTCGACACAAACATACAATACAACACATCAAATCACAAACAAAAATTACACTATATCAAGTATCATTATAATACAACATTGCATTCATTGATCACGACACTCTCAACCCCACGCGGTGACCAGCGCCCATGGAGGGCCTCCAAAGTCCCCGTGGACACCGTGTGTTCCCTCTCCATGGACACACGTGCACAGACGTAGGCCCGGAAGAGGGGCAGGCAGCCGACTCTAGCATGACCATCGACCGCCCGCTGCCTGGACCCGCGAATGGCCATCTTGACCAGGCCCAGGAGCAAACCGACAGGTAAGTCCCACCCACCCACTCGGCTCTCCCCACACCCTGCCTTGTGTCCAAACACTAGAATTGTACGACTAAAATGCAACCAGAACTTGAGGAACAACCCCTTCAGATATTCCCACTCCCTCTCTCTCTCCCTCTCTCCCTCTCAATCTCTCCCTCACTTTCTCTCTCACTCTCTCTCGTCACAAAAAGAGATGAGTGATAGATGAAAATCAGCCTCTTTCATGAAAGACTTCACATCAAGTCAAGTCAAGTCAAGTCAAGTCAAGTCAAGTTTATTTGTCACATACACATACGAGATGTGCAGTGAAATGAAAATGGCAATGCTCGCGGACTTTTGTGCAAAAGACAAACAACAAAACAACCAAACAAATTATAAACACAATCATAACACACATATTCTTTTACATAATAAATAATAGAAGGAAAAAACGTTCTGTAGAGTTAGTCCCTGGTGAGATGGGCGTTTACAGTCCGAATTGCCTCTGGGAAGAAACTCCTTCTCAACCTCTCCGTTCTCACTGCATGGCAACGGAGGCGTTTGCCTGACCGTAGCAGCTGGAACAGTCCGTTGCAGGGGTGGAAGAGGTCTCTCATGATTTTGTTTGCTCTGGAGTTGCACCTCCTGTTGTATAGTTCCTGCAGTGGGGTGAGTGAAGTTCCCATAGTGCGTTCGGCCGAACGCACTACTCTCTGCAGAGCCTTCTTGTCCTTGGCAGCGCAATTCCCAAACCAGATGGTAATGTTCCCGGACAAGATGCTTTCCACCGCCGCTGCGTAGAAGCACTGGAGGATCCTCGGAGACACTCTGAATTTCCTCAATTGCCTGAGGTGGTAAAGGCGCTGCCTTGCCTTACTCATGAGTGCTGAGGCGTGTGATGACCATGTCATATCCTCAGAGATGTGGACTCCCAGATATTTAAAACAGTTCACCCTATCCACAGGATCCCCATTTATACTCAATGGAGTGTACGTCCTCGGATGATGTGCCCTCCTAAAGTCCATGATCAGCTCCTTCGTTTTTTTGATGTTCAAGAGGAGGCTGTTCTCCTGGCACCAGAGTGCTAGATCAGCCACCTCCTCCCGGTAGGCCTTCTCATCATTGTCTGAGATCAGGCCCACCACCACAGTGTCATCAGCAAACTTAATTATTGAATTGGAGCTGAACCTAGCCACACAGTCATGTGTGTACAGGGAGTACAATAGGGGGCTGAGGACGCAACCCTGGGGCGATCCTGTGCTCAGGGTGAGGGACTCCGATGTATCCCCTCCCATCTTGACTACCTGGGGCCTGGCGGTGAGAAAGTCCAGGACCCAGGCACACAGGGAGGTGTGATGATCAGCCCATCCGATTGATGCCATTTGCACCATCTTTGACTATCATGGAACAGAGACTAAGGGAGGTTCTACTGCAGTTGTACAGGGTCTTTGGTGAGACCACACCTGGAGTATTGCGTACAGTTTTGGTCTCCAAATCTGCGGAAGGACATTATTGCCATAGAGGGAGTACAGAGAAGGTTCACCAGACTGATTCCTGGGATGTCAGGACTGTCTTATGAAGAAAGACTGGATAGACTTGGTTTATACTCTCTAGAATTTAGGAGATTGAGAGGGGATCTTATAGAAACTTACAAAATTCTTAAGGGGTTGGACAGGCTAGATGCAGGAAGATTGTTCCCGATGTTGGGGAAGTCCAGGACAAGGGGTCATAGCTTAAGGATAAGAGGGAAATCCTTTAAAACCGAGATGAGAAGAACTTTTTGCACACACAGAGTGATGAATCTCTGGAACTCTCTGCCACAGAGGGTAGTTGAGGCCAGTTCATTGGCTATATTTAAGAGGGAGTTAGATGTGGCCCTGGGGGCTAAGGGAATCAGGGGGTATGGAGAGAAGGCAGGTACGGGATACTGAGTTGGATGATCAGCCATGATCATATTGAATGGCGGTGCAGGCTCGAAGGGCCGAATGGCCTACTCCTGCACCTAATTTCTATGTTTCTATGTATAAGACTGATCTCACCACAGATATCTGTTTAACTATATTTCGAGTATGAAACAAACAACGTTTCAAAGATGTACTGCCAAGCTGCTGTTCATCAACAGACTGGATGTAAGATAAGGATTTTATTGACACTTGCACCAAGGGGGCGTTGTCATGAACTCCAGCTCATGGTATTTAGCAGAACAAGATAAAAATTGGTTTGTAGACCCTAAATCACACTTGATGTGTGGCCCAGAATTCAACTGGCCAGCAGTTCCAAACCTGAGAAAATATATAAATTAACTGGATAAGAAATATTTCTGCAGTTTGAATAGTTATACTTGTGGAAATAAATTAGATTGTATAGAATGAAAGGTCATACTACATTGAGAAGGTTAATGAAAGGCATTGTGTACGTGAACTCAAGCATCAAGCTTTGCAAATCCTTGCTAGATTAAAATATATCTCTAAATGAGGAAGGTGGACAAAAAATGCTGGAGGAACTCAGCGGTTGTGGCAGCATCTATGTAGAGAAGGAATAGGCGATGTTTTGGGTCGAGACCCTTCTTCAGACTGATGAAGGGGTTTGTTTTAGTTCGTTGTTTCTGTAGATTGAATATCTGGTGTCGTAGCTGTGCCAGCATTCATCTGATAGTTGGACGTCCTTGAGATTTTGTGAGCAACTTATTTTTTCTTTGTCCTCCACTTCCCCTTCACTGCTGATCTGGATGAATGATTGAATTACTGGAAGCCAGCCCAGTTGACACTTGAGCTGTGGAATGCGGAAGGTCTGTGAGGCCTCAGGTGTGAGATACTGCTCTGACAAACCTCTCCCCAGATACCCTGGCGCTGCTATGATTGAGCTGCAACACAACCCATTCCGTTGTACGAGGCCTGATGCTTCTTGCTGGTACATTTCCCATTGACCTCCATTGGCCTTGGGTAGACTGGGGCTCCTTAGTACCACGCTTGTGACATCCTGCCTCGTGACCACCTCCGGTTTGGAAAATGGCTCTTTATGTCCACGTTTGAGTCAGGGCTATAATGAAGTCTAAATCCAAGTGGTCCTGGTCAAACACACAATGAGTATTGATTAAGGTCATGGCCTCACTAATGACTGAGTGTAGACTGGGTGATACTAGCTAGCTTGGATTGATCCTATTTTATCCGGGTAGAACACACCTGGGCAATTTTTCACCTTGCCAGACCAACGGCAGGTGGATAGAGAAACAGTCCGTTCTACATCCGATCTCCATCACCAATGTCCGGCCCCATCAATCACTTCTTGCATCCATTGGCCTCAGCTGATTCACGACCCAGTGTGGAGACCTGTGATGGTGGGAATCTCAGACAAAGGTTCTGCCAGCTCAAGTAATTTGTTCTAAAGATGGTTGCAAATGCTTCATCCATGTCTCTGTTACCCACATGCAGGGCCCAGCCTTCACTGAGGTTAGGGATAGTCATGAAAACTCCTCCCTACACTCGTTGTTTGAATTTCCACCGTCATAGTTGGAGGGGGGCGACGCTGTGTATGGCTGCCCGGCCTTTATTTTTCTTATTTTCTTATTTTTCTTATTTTCATTGTGTTCAAAATTTTGCTTGGGGGGTCTAGTCTTTAATGTGGGGGGGAGGAGGAAACTGTTTTTCTCACTCCCTACCTGGGTCAGGGATGCATCTGTCGTCCGAGACACATCATTGCTCTCTCCTCGCTGCCTACCAACTGGACTGGAGCGGCGTTTCCGGCTGGAGACTGGCCAGAACTTCAGCTTCGACAGCAGCACAGCGCTGAAGTACCAGCGCGGAGCGTGCGATGCTGTACCGAGGATCGCCGTGTGGTAAGCTCCGGAGTGCTGAGACCGCCGACTCCAACATCGCGGAGCTGTGGTTGATGACCATCCAGCTGCTGGTGGCATTGACTTTACATCACGGAGGCCTGGGATCTATCGCCGAGATGGCCCGTGTGAATCTCCGCCCAGCTCGGCCTGTGGACTTCGGAAGCCGCTGTCTCCGGTAGGAAGTGGCCGATTCGGAAACTCCAATCCGCTGGAACTGTTCTTTCTGAAGCCGGAGCTCCATCATCCAGCGAGAGGGCCTGAAACACTGGGCCTCCACTGTGGCGACTATGGAGGCCTCAAATAGGCCCTGTCCACAGGTGAACACAGAGGAAGAGGACTGGACTTTTACTGCCTTCTCTCACAGTAGAAAACAAAGATTCTGCTGTGCGGGGGGGTGGGGGGTTCATTTTAAATTCTATATTGTGTTGTGTATTTCTTTTTATTTCTATGGATGTATGGCAACCCAAATTCCTCTATGTACAGCACTTTGGTTTAACGCAAGTTGATTTAAAAGGGCTATATAAATAAAAATGATTGATTGCTAGTTGGATGAGGCAAGATGGCAGATCTATCACGTGATCCATTGACTGTGGTATCATTAGCTCTACCATTCATCGCTGACAGCGGTTAACATGAAGATAGACACAAAAAGCCGGAGTAACTCAGCGGGTCAGGCAGCATCTCTGGAGAGAAGGAATAGGTGACGTTTTGGGTTGAGACTCTTCTCCAGACCCTTCTTCTCAACTGGAAACGTCACCTATTCCTTTTCTCCAGAGATGCTGACTGACCGTGAGCTTTTGTGAGCAGCATGACCAGCTCATGGGACATGTAGGATGTTTCCCACATGGTGTATAGTCATCTGCAGTTCTTTGTTACTAAACTACTTCCACAAGTTCTGTTTAAGAAGGAACTGCAGATGCTCCAAAATCGAAGGGAGACAAAAATGCTGGAGGAACTCAGCGGGTGAGGCAGCATCTATGGAGCGAAGGAAATAGGCAACGTTTCGGGTCAAGACCCTTCTTCATCTGATCAGTTGTTGTTCCTTCAGTACATAACTGGCCCGGATACTCATTGTGCTTTGCCATGACTTTGTGAGCTCAATATGTACTGAACATACCCAGTATCTTCTGATTTTGGTCGAGATTTCCAGCATCTGCTTTTTAGAGATTTTCCCTGACTCATAACGCCACTTCCAAAGTAGTTCTTAAGGAATTAGACTTATGGGTTGTATTCAAGCAATTGAAATTTGCGCTTTTTCTTGTACCCGTTAGTATTACAGCTCTCACTGCGCCACAAAGGCTCTATATAGAGTCATAGTGTCTTAGAGCCACACAGCATGGAAACAGGCCCTTCGGCCCAACTCATCCATACTCACCAAGTTGGCCCAACAAAGCTAATCTCAGAACCAGGGGCCACTGTTTAAGAATAAGGGGAAAGCCATTTAGAATGGAGGCGAGGAAACACTTTTTCACACAGAGAGTGGTGAGTCTGTGGAATTCTCTGCCTCAGAGGGCGGTGGAGGCCGGTTCTCTGGATACTTTCAAGAGAGATCTAGATAGGGCTCTTAAAGATAGTGGAGTCAGCGGATATGGAGAGAAGGCAGGTACGGGATACTGAGTGGGGATGATCAGCCATGATCACATTGAATGGAGGTGCTGGCTCGAATGGGCCGAATGGCCTACTCCTGCACCTATGGTCTATTGTTGTCTATTGTTACCCCCCACCCCCCCCCCCCCCCCCCCATTTGTCCGGAAGGCAAGGAAGCAGGAAGTAGGAAAGTGCAGGCCAATGATCAAAACGTGTCACCTGGGGAAATGTTGAAAGCCGTTATTAAAGACATTTCAGCAGGGCACTGCTATAACAATGAAGGCAATCAGATGTGGTTTTATGAAATACATTATATTTGACCTATTTAACAGAGTTTTTTGAAGAAGTAACTCGATGAAGGGGAACTGGTGGAGTAACTATATTTAGATTTCCAGAAGGCATTTGATAAAGTGATACATCAACATTAATGTGGAACATAAAATAAGGGAACTAGGTTGTTGATAGAAGATTGGCTGCTTAATAGGAATCAGGGAGTGCACATGAATGGGTCTTAATTTGTCCGATACAAAGTGTTGCAAGGACGGAGCTGGCAACTTATATCAACGCTAAATATGACAATGACACCAAAGAAAGGTGTTTATTTATTTTATATTTATTTATTTATTCCGAACAAGTAAAGACATTAAAGACATTAATAGTAACAAAATCGAAATGATCAAACAATTGGACATTACAATCAATATTTACAAGCAATGAAAAGAACAAAAAGCAAATTTCCAATGTCTAACTCTGTGTCTGTACAAGCTCGAAAAGGAGTGAGAAGAAGAAGAATTTATTAAATCGCACCCCTTTTCCCCAACACTTCTACCATATTTAAAAATCAATTAATTAATAATAATAATACTACCCCAGGCAATTTCCCATAATACCTACAGACATATATATACACACATATATATACACACAACTATTATACACATACAGACTTCATATATGAAGTAACCAAACATAAGTAAACAATTGTAAAGCAATAGACAAACATTAACCCCCACTTGTCAACCATCCCCTCCATCCCCTTGAAAATTATTTTTTTAATTTTAATTTTTTTTAAATTAAAATCAAACATAAACTGCAGATATAATGTGCAGAAAGGAACTGCAGATGCTGGTTTGCATCAAAGATAGACACAAAATACTGGAGTAACTCAGCCGGACAGGCAGCATCTCCGGAGAGAAGGAATTGGTGACGTTTCGGGTCGAGATTCTTCGTCAGACTGAGTTTTGTTCCGAAACGTCACTCATTTCTTCTCTCCAGAGATGCTGCCTGACCCACTGAGTAAGTTCCTAAACTGTAGATGCTGGATATCTGAAACAAAAAACAGAAAATGCTGGCAACACTCAGTGAGTCAGGCAAATGTCTGACCGCTGGGCATGGTGGCGCAGCGGTAGAGTTGCTGCCTTACAGCGAATGCAGCGTCCGAGACCTGGGTTCGATCCCGACTACGGGCGCTGTCTGTACAGAGTTTCTCTGAGTTCTTCGATTCCCCACGCTCCAAAGACGTACAGGTTTGCAGGTGAATTGGCTTGGTAAATGTACAACTTGTCGCTAGTGGGCGTAGTGTGCGGGGATCGCTGGTTGGCCTGGAGCCGGTGGGCCGAAGGGCCTGTTTCCCGTTGTATCTCTAAACTAAACTGGAGTGGGGGGGGGGGGGAGACATGGTGAATGTTTAGAATTGGGTTAGAATTGGGTAGGAGAGAAAGTCGGCTAGTTTTACATTGTAGAGTCATCGTGTGAAAGACCATGGAAACAGACCCTTTGGCCCAACTAATCCATGATGACCAAGATAACCAAATATAATTTGCTTGTGTTTGAATCTTTCCCATTCACATACCTGAGCAAATGTATTCTAAACGCTGTTGTACCTGCCTCAACCACTATCTCTGGCTGCTCGTTCTATATACATACTACCCTCTGGATCAAAAAGCTGCCCCTTAGATTCCTATCAAATCTTTCTCCTCTCACCTTAAACCTCTTTGCCCCCTGGTTTTTGATTTCCCTATCCTCAGTAAAAGACTGCGTATCCATCCAATATATTTCCTTCTTGACTTCTATCTTCTATCTGATCATCCCTCAGCCTCTCCCTGAAAATCCCCTCCCTGTAAATCAATCCCACAATGTCCTCATGGATCTTTCCCGCACTCTTTCCAGCTTGGTGGAATATTTCCTGTAGATGACCAGAACCTTAACTGTGGCCCTTACGAATGTCTCTCACAAGTGTAACGCATTGTCCCAACTTCTACAATCAATAGGTAGGCAAAAATGCTGGAGAAACTCAGCGGGTGAGGCAGCATCTATGGAGCGAAGGAAATAGGCAAAGTTTCGGGTCGAAACCCTTCTTCAGACCCATCCAGATCCACAATCAATACCATTATTGATGAAAACCAAAAACCAGAAGATCCAAAGATCTTTCCTGGTCCCAGCACACTGATGCAATCATAAAGAAGGCACATCAGCACCTCTACTTCCTGAGAACATTACGTTGAGTCGGAATGTCAAGGAGGACTCTCTCGAACTTCTACAGGTGCACAGTAGAGAGCATGCTGACCGGTTGCATCGTGGCTTGGTTCGGTAACTTGAACGTCCAGGAGCGGAAAAACTGCAGAAAGTTGTGACCATTGCCCAGTCCATCATTGCCTCTGACCTCCCCACCATCGAAGGGATCTATCGCAGTCGCTGCCTCAAAAAGGCTGCCAACATCATCAAAGACCCACACCATCCTGGCCACACACTCATCTCTCATTGCCATTTGGAAGAAGGTACACAAGCTTGAAATCTGGAACATCCAGGTTCAGGAACAGCTTCTTCCCCACAGCCATCAGGCTATTACACTTGACATCAAACAAACTCAGAACAATAACAGCCTATTGTACTTTATCTGTTTATTTATTGTGTATATATATGGTCCATGGTATATTGACACAGTGACCTGTTCTGTATTATGTTTACATATTGTGTTGTGCTGCAGCAAGCAAGAATTTCATTGTCCTATCTGGGACACATGGCAATAAAACTCTTGACTTGACCTCCGTCAGTGATGCCATTTTCGGGAACTTGCACCTGGATTCCTCTGTTCTACACCACTCCCCAGGGCCCTGAATGGGAAAGTAATCAGTGGATGACATAAAGAGTCCGCTACAAAAGAATATCGATGCAGGATTAAATGGGAATATTGGCCATTTTGGCAATACAAATAGACAAGCTGTTATTTCTGTACAGTGAGAGGTAGCAGAATCCCAGAGGAACAGGGATCTGGTTATATTGTATGATTTATGTCAGGTTAGTGTGCAAGCAATTAGAAAGCTACTGGTTATCGCAGCGGAACTGAATGCAAGAGTAGGGAGATTATGCTTTGGTTTTATAGGGCATTGGCGGGACCACATCTGCAGTGTTGTGTACAGTGTTGGCTGCTTATCTGAGGCTGGATGTGAATGAATAGAACACAGTTGAGAGAAGAGTTGTCAGACAGATAATCGGGATGGGTGGATTGTCTTTGAGTTGTTTGCAAGGATGTAATGCTGAGGCTCTACAAGGCGCTGGTCAGGCCACATTGGAATATTGTGAATAATTTTGGGCCCCATATCTGAGGAAGCATGTGCCGGCTCTGGAGAGGGTCCAGAGGAGGTTTACAAGAATGATCCCAGGAATGAGTGGGTTAACATAATATGATGAGCGTTTCATGGCACTGGGCCTGTACTCACTGGAGTTTAGTAGAATGAGGGGGGACCTCATTGAAACTTGCCGAATAATGAAAGGCCTGGATAGAGTGGATGTGGAGAGTTGTTTCAGAAAGAACTGTAGATGCTGGTAAAATCAAAGATAGACACAAAATGCTGGAGAAACTCAGCGGGTGAGGCAGCATCAATGGAGAGGAGGAATTGGCGATGTTTCGGGTCAAGACCCTTCTTCAGACTGATGTCGGTGGGGGGGGGGGGGGGGGGGGGAAATGGGAAAAAGATAGAACGTGGGTGGACACAGTGGGATTAGTGGGAGGACTGGGAAGGGGGAGGGGAAGGAGAGTGAGAGCAAGGGCTACCTGAAGTTAGAGAAGTCAATGTTCATACCGCAGGGGTGTAAACTAGCCAAGCAAAATACAAGGTGCTGCTCCTCCAATTTGCGTTGTGCCTCACTCTGACAATGGAGGAGGCCCAGGACAGAGAGGGCAGATTGGGAATGGGAGGGGGAGTTGAAGTGCTGAGCCACCGGGAGATCAGCTTGGTTAAGACGGACTGAGCGGAGGTGTTCAGCGAAACGATCGCCAAGCCTGCACTTGGTCTCGCCGATGTAGAGAAGTTGACACCTGGAACAGCGGATGCAGTAGATGAGGTTGGAGGATGATGTGGGGAGA